>NW_027437251.1:0-158000 GCF_033239565.1 Halichoeres trimaculatus
ATTTCAGTAAGTGTTTGAAAAAAGCACAATGTGTTTCCCTTCCCATGTACCTGCATCATAGAGTCGTGGTTAAGCACCAAAAGCGCTTTGCTCCAGCGAGAAAAACATAAAAATGACATATTATTTGAATCAAACTTTAAACTCTTTTTCGCAATTGTGTTCCCTTGAATCTGAAAGTTCCTTTCGTTTTACGGGTCAAATATCACAGCATTTGCAGGAAAAAGCTGAAGGGGACAGAGAATGCAGAAATGTGCAGTTACCATAGCAAGCACTACAATAACATGCTGAATGCCAAAACAGCACAGAAAAGGCTCAGGACACGGAATTACATGTATTTGTACTCTGTTTTGCTCATTTCAGTATGAGTGTCACAAAAGCATAATAATTCTGCGGTCTTTCTTGAATCTGCATCAGAGAGTCGCTTTAATGAATCAAAACGCTTTGCAAGAAGAGAAACACCAAAAAGGCTCGACAACATGCTGAATGAGAAAAATCAACACCAAAAAGCTCAGGAAACGGGAAAAGTACTCTGATTTACTCATTTCAGTAAATGTGTGAAAAAAGCACAATTGTGTTACAGTTCCCATGTACCTGCATCATAAAGTCGTGGTTAAGCACCAAAAGCGCTTTGCTTTAGCGAGAAAAAAGAAAAAATGTCCTATTATTTGAATCAAACTTTAAACTCTTATTCGCAATTGTCTTCCCTTGAATCTGAAAGTTCCTTTCGTTTTACGGGTCAAATATCACAGCGCAATTATTCTGCGGTCTTTCTTGAATCTGCATCAGAGAGTCGCTGTAATAAACCAAAACGCTTTGCGGGGCGAGAAACACCAAAAAGACTAGACAACATGCTGAATGAGACAAAAAGAGCTCAGGAAACGGGAAAAGTATTCTGATTTACTCATTTCAGTAAGTGTGAAGAAAGCACAATTGTGTTACAGTTCCCATGTACCTGCATCATAGAGTCGTGGTTAAGCACCAAAAGCGCTTTGCTTTAGCGAGAAAAGGCTCAGGACACGGAATTACATGTATTTGTACTCTGTTTTGCTCATTTCAGTATTAGTGTCACAAAAGCATAATAATTCTGCGGTCTTTCTTGAATCTGCATCAGAGAGTCGCTGTAATAAACCAAAACGCTTTGCGGGGCGAGAAACACCAAAAAGACTAGACAACATGTTGAATGAGACAAATCAACACCAAAAGAGCTCAGGAAACGGGAAAAGTATTCTGATTTACTCATTTCAGTAAGTGTGAAGAAAGCACAATTGTGTTACAGTTCCCATGTACCTGCATCATAGAGTCGTGGTTAATCACCAAAAGCGCTTTGCTTTAGCGAGAAAAGGCTCAGGACACGGAATAACATGAATTTGTACTCTGTTTTGCTCATTTCAGTATTAGTGTCACAAAAGCATAATAATTCTGCGGGCTTTCTTGAATCTGCATCAGAGAGTCGCTGTAATAAACCAAAACGCTTTGCAGGGCGAGAAACACCAAAGAGGCTCGAGAACATGCTGAATAAGACAAATCAACACCAAAAAAGCTCAGGAAACCGGAAAAGTACTCTGATTTACTCATTTCAGTAAATGTGTGAAAAAAGCACAATTGTGTTACAGTTCCCATGTACCTGCATCACAGAGTCGTGTTTAAGCAACAAAAGCGCTTTGCTTTAGCGAGAAAAGGCTCAGGACACGGAATTACATGTATTTGTACTCTGTTTTGCTCATTTCAGTATTAGTGTCACAAAAGCATAATAATTCTGCGGTCTTTCTTGAATCTGCACCAGAGAGTCGCTGTAATGAACCAAAACGATTTGTGGGGCGAGAAACACCAAAAAGACTCGACAACATGCTGAAAAAGACAAATCAACACATAAAGAGCTCAGGAAACGGGAAAAGTACTCTGATTTACTCATTTCAGTAAGTGTTTGAAAAAAGCACAATGTGTTTCCCTTCCCATGTACCTGCATCATAGAGTCGTGGTTAAGCACCAAAAGCGCTTTGCTCCAGCGAGAAAAACATAAAAATGACATATTATTTGAATCAAACTTTAAACTCTTTTTCGCAATTGTGTTCCCTTGAATCTGAAAGTTCCTTTCGTTTTACGGGTCAAATATCACAGCATTTGCAGGAAAAAGCTGAAGGGGACAGAGAATGCAGAAATGTGCAGTTACCATAGCAAGCACTACAATAACATGCTGGATGCCAAAACAGCACAGAAAAGGCTCAGGACAAGGAATTACATGTATTCTTACTCTGTTTTGCTCATTTCAGTATTAGTGTCACAAAAGCATAATAATTCTGCGGTCTTTCTTGAATCTGCATCAGAGAGTCGCTTTAATGAATCAAAACGCTTTGCAAGAAGAGAAACACCAAAAAGGCTCGACAACATGCTGAATGAGAAAAATCAACACCAAAAAGCTCAGGAAACGGGAAAAGTACTCTGATTTACTCATTTCAGTAAATGTGTGAAAAAAGCACAATTGTGTTACAGTTCCCATGTACCTGCATCATAAAGTCGTGGTTAAGCACCAAAAGCGCTTTGCTTTAGCAAGAAAAGGCTCAGGACACGGAATAACATGAATTTGTACTCTGTTTTGCTCATTTCAGTATGAGTGTCACAAAAGCATAATAATTCTGAGGGCTTTCTTGAATCTGCATCAGAGAGTCGCTGTAATAAAACAAAACGCTTTGCAGGGCGAGAAACACCAAAGAGGCTCGAGAACATGCTGAATAAGACAAATCAACACATAAAGAGCTCAGGAAACGGGAAAAGTACTCTGATTTACTCATTTCAGTAAGTGTTTGAAAAAAGCACAATGTGTTTCCCTTCCCATGTACCTGCATCATACAGTCGTGGTTAAGCACCAAAAGCGCTTTGCTTTAGCGAGAAAAGGCTCAGGACACGGAATTACATGTATTTGTACTCTGTTTTGCTCATTTCAGTATTAGTGTCACAAAAGCATAATAATTCTGCGGTCTTTCTTGAATCTGCACCAGAGAGTCGCTGTAATAAACCAAAACGCTTTGCGGGGCGAGAAACACCAAAAAGACTAGACAACATGCTGTATGAGACAAATCAACACCTAAAGAGCTCAGGAAACGGGAAAAGTATTCTGATTTACTCATTTCAGTAAGTGTGAGGAAAGCACAATTGTGTTACAGTTCCCATGTACCTGCATCATAGAGTCGTGGTTAAGCACCAAAAGCGCTTTGCTTTAGCGAGAAAAGGCTCAGGACACGGAATAACATGAATTTGTACTCTGTTTTGCTCATTTCAGTATTAGTGTCACAAAAGCATAATAATTCTGCGGGCTTTCTTGAATCTGCATCAGAGAGTCGCTGTAATAAACCAAAACGCTTTGCAGGGCGAGAAACACCAAAAAGGCTCGAGAACATGCTGAATAAGACAAATCAACACCAAAAAAGCTCAGGAAACCGGAAAAGTACTCTGATTTACTCATTTCAGTAAATGTGTGAAAAAAGCACAATTGTATTACAGTTCCCATGTACCTGTATCACAGAGTCGTGGTTAAGCAACAAAAGCGCTTTGCTTTAGCGAGAAAAGGCTCAGGACACGAAATTACATGTATTTGTACTCTGTTTTGCTCATTTCAGTATTAGTGTCACAAAAGCATAATAATTCTGCGGTCTTACTTGAATCTGCATCAGAGAGTCGCTTTAATGAATCAAAACGCTTTGCAAGAAGAGAAACACCAAAAAGGCTCGACAACATGCTGAATGAGAAAAATCAACACCAAAAAGCTCAGGAAACGGGAAAAGTACTCTGATTTACTCATTTCAGTAAATGTGTGAAAAAAGCACAATTGTGTTACAGTTCCCATGTACCTGCATCATAAAGTCGTGGTTAAGCACCAAAAGCGCTTTGCTTTAGCGAGAAAAAAGAAAAAATGTCCTATTATTTGAATCAAACTTTAAACTCTTATTCGCAATTGTCTTCCCTTGAATCTGAAAGTTCCTTTCGTTTTACGGGTCAAATATCACAGCGCAATTATTCTGCGGTCTTTCTTGAATCTGCATCAGAGAGTCGCTGTAATAAACCAAAACGCTTTGCGGGGCGAGAAACACCAAAAAGACTAGACAACATGCTGAATGAGACAAAAAGAGCTCAGGAAACGGGAAAAGTACTCTGATTTACTCATTTCAGTAAGTGTGAAGAAAGCACAATTGTGTTACAGTTCCCATGTACCTGCATCATAGAGTCGTGGTTAAGCACCAAAAGCGCTTTGCTTTAGCGAGAAAAGGCTCAGGACACGGAATTACATGTATTTGTACTCTGTTTTGCTCATTTCAGTATTAGTGTCACAAAAGCATAATAATTCTGCGGTCTTTCTTGAATCTGCATCAGAGAGTCGCTGTAATAAACCAAAACGCTTTGCGGGGCGAGAAACACCAAAAAGACTAGACAACATGTTGAATGAGACAAATCAACACCAAAAGAGCTCAGGAAACGGGAAAAGTATTCTGATTTACTCATTTCAGTAAGTGTGAAGAAAGCACAATTGTGTTACAGTTCCCATGTACCTGCATCATAGAGTCGTGGTTAAGCACCAAAAGCGCTTTGCTTTAGCGAGAAAAGGCTCAGGACACGGAATAACATGAATTTGTACTCTGTTTTGCTCATTTCAGTATTAGTGTCACAAAAGCATAATAATTCTGCGGGCTTTCTTGAATCTGCATCAGAGAGTCGCTGTAATAAACCAAAACGCTTTGCAGGGCGAGAAACACCAAAGAGGCTCGAGAACATGCTGAATAAGACAAATCAACACCAAAAAAGCTCAGGAAACCGGAAAAGTACTCTGATTTACTCATTTCAGTAAATGTGTGAAAAAAGCACAATTGTGTTACAGTTCCCATGTACCTGCATCACAGAGTCGTGTTTAAGCAACAAAAGCGCTTTGCTTTAGCGAGAAAAGGCTCAGGACACGGAATTACATGTATTTGTACTCTGTTTTGCTCATTTCAGTATTAGTGTCACAAAAGCATAATAATTCTGCGGTCTTTCTTGAATCTGCACCAGAGAGTCGCTGTAATGAACCAAAACGATTTGTGGGGCGAGAAACACCAAAAAGACTCGACAACATGCTGAAAAAGACAAATCAACACATAAAGAGCTCAGGAAACGGGAAAAGTACTCTGATTTACTCATTTCAGTAAGTGTTTGAAAAAAGCACAATGTGTTTCCCTTCCCATGTACCTGCATCATAGAGTCGTGGTTAAGCACCAAAAGCGCTTTGCTCCAGCGAGAAAAACATAAAAATGACATATTATTTGAATCAAACTTTAAACTCTTTTTCGCAATTGTGTTCCCTTGAATCTGAAAGTTCCTTTCGTTTTACGGGTCAAATATCACAGCATTTGCAGGAAAAAGCTGAAGGGGACAGAGAATGCAGAAATGTGCAGTTACCATAGCAAGCACTACAATAACATGCTGGATGCCAAAACAGCACAGAAAAGGCTCAGGACAAGGAATTACATGTATTCTTACTCTGTTTTGCTCATTTCAGTATTAGTGTCACAAAAGCATAATAATTCTGCGGTCTTTCTTGAATCTGCATCAGAGAGTCGCTTTAATGAATCAAAACGCTTTGCAAGAAGAGAAACACCAAAAAGGCTCGACAACATGCTGAATGAGAAAAATCAACACCAAAAAGCTCAGGAAACGGGAAAAGTACTCTGATTTACTCATTTCAGTAAATGTGTGAAAAAAGCACAATTGTGTTACAGTTCCCATGTACCTGCATCATAAAGTCGTGGTTAAGCACCAAAAGCGCTTTGCTTTAGCGAGAAAAAAAAAAATGTCCTATTATTTGAATCAAACTTTAAACTCTTATTCGCAATTGTCTTCCCTTGAATCTGAAAGTTCCTTTCGTTTTACGGGTCAAATATCACAGCCCAATTATTCTGCGGTCTTTCTTGAATCTGCATCAGAGAGTCGCTGTAATAAACCAAAACGCTTTGCGGGGCGAGAAACACCAAAAAGACTAGACAACATGCTGAATGAGACAAATCAACACCTAAAGAGCTCAGGAAACGGGAAAAGTATTCTGATTTACTCATTTCAGTAAGTGTGAAGAAAGCACAATTGTGTTACAGTTCCCATGTACCTGCATCATAGAGTCGTGGTTAAGCACCAAAAGCGCTTTGCTTTAGCAAGAAAAGGCTCAGGACACGGAATAACATGAATTTGTACTCTGTTTTGCTCATTTCAGTATGAGTGTCACAAAAGCATAATAATTCTGAGGGCTTTCTTGAATCTGCATCAGAGAGCCGCTGTAATAAAACAAAACGCTTTGCAGGGCGAGAAACACCAAAGAGGCTCGAGAACATGCTGAATAAGACAAATCAACACATAAAGAGCTCAGGAAACGGGAAAAGTACTCTGATTTACTCATTTCAGTAAGTGTTTGAAAAAAGCACAATGTGTTTCCCTTCCCATGTACCTGCATCATACAGTCGTGGTTAAGCACCAAAAGCGCTTTGCTTTAGCGAGAAAAGGCTCAGGACACGGAATTACATGTATTTGTACTCTGTTTTGCTCATTTCAGTATTAGTGTCACAAAAGCATAATAATTCTGCGGTCTTTCTTGAATCTGCACCAGAGAGTCGCTGTAATAAACCAAAACGCTTTGCGGGGCGAGAAACACCAAAAAGACTAGACAACATGCTGTATGAGACAAATCAACACCTAAAGAGCTCAGGAAACGGGAAAAGTATTCTGATTTACTCATTTCAGTAAGTGTGAGGAAAGCACAATTGTGTTACAGTTCCCATGTACCTGCATCATAGAGTCGTGGTTAAGCACCAAAAGCGCTTTGCTTTAGCGAGAAAAGGCTCAGGACACGGAATAACATGAATTTGTACTCTGTTTTGCTCATTTCAGTATTAGTGTCACAAAAGCATAATAATTCTGCGGGCTTTCTTGAATCTGCATCAGAGAGTCGCTGTAATAAACCAAAACGCTTTGCAGGGCGAGAAACACCAAAAAGGCTCGAGAACATGCTGAATAAGACAAATCAACACCAAAAAAGCTCAGGAAACCGGAAAAGTACTCTGATTTACTCATTTCAGTAAATGTGTGAAAAAAGCACAATTGTATTACAGTTCCCATGTACCTGTATCACAGAGTCGTGGTTAAGCAACAAAAGCGCTTTGCTTTAGCGAGAAAAGGCTCAGGACACGAAATTACATGTATTTGTACTCTGTTTTGCTCATTTCAGTATTAGTGTCACAAAAGCATAATAATTCTGCGGTCTTACTTGAATCTGCATCAGAGAGTCGCTTTAATGAATCAAAACGCTTTGCAAGAAGAGAAACACCAAAAAGGCTCGACAACATGCTGAATGAGAAAAATCAACACCAAAAAGCTCAGGAAACGGGAAAAGTACTCTGATTTACTCATTTCAGTAAATGTGTGAAAAAAGCACAATTGTGTTACAGTTCCCATGTACCTGCATCATAAAGTCGTGGTTAAGCACCAAAAGCGCTTTGCTTTAGCGAGAAAAAAGAAAAAATGTCCTATTATTTGAATCAAACTTTAAACTCTTATTCGCAATTGTCTTCCCTTGAATCTGAAAGTTCCTTTCGTTTTACGGGTCAAATATCACAGCGCAATTATTCTGCGGTCTTTCTTGAATCTGCATCAGAGAGTCGCTGTAATAAACCAAAACGCTTTGCGGGGCGAGAAACACCAAAAAGACTATACAACATGCTGAATGAGACAAATCAACACCTAAAGAGCTCAGGAAACGGGAAAAGTATTCTGATTTACTCATTTCAGTAAGTGTGAAGAAAGCACAATTGTGTTACAGTTCCCATGTACCTGCATCATAGAGTCGTGGTTAAGCACCAAAAGCGCTTTGCTCCAGCGAGAAAAGGCTCAGGACACGGAATTACATGTATTCTTACTCTGTTTTGCTCATTTCAGTATTAGTGTCACAAAAGCATAATAATTCTGCGGTCTTTCTTGAATCTGCATCAGAGAGTCGCTTTAATGAATCAAAACGCTTTGCAAGAAGAGAAACACCAAAAAGGCTCGACAACATGCTGAATGAGAAAAATCAACACCAAAAAGCTCAGGAAACGGGAAAAGTACTCTGATTTACTCATTTCAGTAAATGTGTGAAAAAAGCACAATTGTGTTACAGTTCCCATGTACCTGCATCATAAAGTCGTGGTTAAGCACCAAAAGCGCTTTGCTTTAGCGAGAAAAAAGAAAAAATGTCCTATTATTTGAATCAAACTTTAAACTCTTATTCGCAATTGTCTTCCCTTGAATCTGAAAGTTCCTTTCGTTTTACGGGTCAAATATCACAGTCCAATTATTCTGCGGTCTTTCTTGAATCTGCATCAGAGAGTCGCTGTAATAAACCAAAACGCTTTGCGGGGCGAGAAACACCAAAAAGACTAGACAACATGCTGAATGAGACAAAAAGAGCTCAGGAAACGGGAAAAGTACTCTGATTTACTCATTTCAGTAAGTGTGAAGAAAGCACAATTGTGTTACAGTTCCCATGTACCTGCATCATAGAGTCGTGGTTAAGCACCAAAAGCGCTTTGCTTTAGCAAGAAAAGGCTCAGGACACGGAATAACATGAATTTGTACTCTGTTTTGCTCATTTCAGTATGAGTGTCACAAAAGCATAATAATTCTGAGGGCTTTCTTGAATCTGCATCAGAGAGTCGCTGTAATAAAACAAAACGCTTTGCAGGGCGAGAAACACCAAAGAGGCTCGAGAACATGCTGAATAAGACAAATCAACACATAAAGAGCTCAGGAAACGGGAAAAGTACTCTGATTTACTCATTTCAGTAAGTGTTTGAAAAAAGCACAATGTGTTTCCCTTCCCATGTACCTGCATCATACAGTCGTGGTTAAGCACCAAAAGCGCTTTGCTTTAGCGAGAAAAGGCTCAGGACACGGAATTACATGTATTTGTACTCTGTTTTGCTCATTTCAGTATTAGTGTCACAAAAGCATAATAATTCTGCGGTCTTTCTTGAATCTGCACCAGAGAGTCGCTGTAATAAACCAAAACGCTTTGCGGGGCGAGAAACACCAAAAAGACTAGACAACATGCTGTATGAGACAAATCAACACCTAAAGAGCTCAGGAAACGGGAAAAGTATTCTGATTTACTCATTTCAGTAAGTGTGAGGAAAGCACAATTGTGTTACAGTTCCCATGTACCTGCATCATAGAGTCGTGGTTAAGCACCAAAAGCGCTTTGCTTTAGCGAGAAAAGGCTCAGGACACGGAATAACATGAATTTGTACTCTGTTTTGCTCATTTCAGTATTAGTGTCACAAAAGCATAATAATTCTGCGGGCTTTCTTGAATCTGCATCAGAGAGTCGCTGTAATAAACCAAAACGCTTTGCAGGGCGAGAAACACCAAAAAGGCTCGAGAACATGCTGAATAAGACAAATCAACACCAAAAAAGCTCAGGAAACCGGAAAAGTACTCTGATTTACTCATTTCAGTAAATGTGTGAAAAAAGCACAATTGTATTACAGTTCCCATGTACCTGTATCACAGAGTCGTGGTTAAGCAACAAAAGCGCTTTGCTTTAGCAAGAAAAGGCTCAGGACACGGAATAACATGAATTTGTACTCTGTTTTGCTCATTTCAGTATGAGTGTCACAAAAGCATAATAATTCTGAGGGCTTTCTTGAATCTGCATCAGAGAGTCGCTGTAATAAAACAAAACGCTTTGCAGGGCGAGAAACACCAAAGAGGCTCGAGAACATGCTGAATAAGACAAATCAACACATAAAGAGCTCAGGAAACGGGAAAAGTACTCTGATTTACTCATTTCAGTAAGTGTTTGAAAAAAGCACAATGTGTTTCCCTTCCCATGTACCTGCATCATAGAGTCGTGGTTAAGCACCAAAAGCGCTTTGCTTTAGCGAGAAAAGGCTCAGGACACGGAATTACATGTATTTGTACTCTGTTTTGCTCATTTCAGTATGAGTGTCACAAAAGCATAATAATTCTGAGGGCTTTCTTGAATCTGCATCAGAGAGTCGCTGTAATAAACCAAAACGCTTTGCAGGGCGAGAAACACCAAAAAGGCTCGAGAACATGCTGAATAAGACAAATCAACACCAAAAAAGCTCAGGAAACCGGAAAAGTACTCTGATTTACTCATTTCAGTAAATGTGTGAAAAAAGCACAATTGTGTTACAGTTCCCATGTACCTGCATCATAGAGTCGTGGTTAAGCACCAAAAGCGCTTTGCTCCAGCGAGAAAAACATGAAAAGACATATTGTTTGAATCAAACTTTAAACTCTTTTTCGCAATTGTGTTCCCTTGAATCTGAAAGTTCCTTTCGTTTTACGGGTCAAATATCACAGCATTTGCAGGAAAAAGCTGAAGGGGACAGAGAATGCAGAAATGTGCAGTTACCATAGCAAGCACTACAATAACATGCTGGATGCCAAAACAGCACAGAAAAGGCTCAGGACACGGAATTACATGTATTTGTACTCTGTTTTGCTCATTTCAGTATTAGTGTCACAAAAGCATAATAATTCTGCGATCTATCTTGAATCTGCATCAGAGAGTCGCTTTAATTAATCAAAACGCTTTGCAAGAAGAGAAACACCAAAAAGGCTCGACAACATGCTGAATGAGAAAAATCAACACCAAAAAGCTCAGGAAACGGGAAAAGTACTCTGATTTACTCATTTCAGTAAATGTGTGAAAAAAGCACAATTGTGTTACAGTTCCCATGTACCTGCATCATAAAGTCGTGGTTAAGCACCAAAAGCGCTTTGCTTTAGCGAGAAAAAAGAAAAAATGTCCTATTATTTGAATCAAACTTTAAACTCTTATTCGCAATTGTCTTCCCTTGAATCTGAAAGTTCCTTTCGTTTTACGGGTCAAATATCACAGCGCAATTATTCTGCGGTCTTTCTTGAATCTGCATCAGAGAGTCGCTGTAATAAACCAAAACGCTTTGCGGGGCGAGAAACACCAAAGAGGCTCGAGAACATGCTGAATAAGACAAATCAACACCAAAAGAGCTCAGGAAACGGGAAAAGTACTCTGATTTACTCATTTCAGTAAGTGTTTGAAAAAAGCACAATGTGTTTCCCTTCCCATGTACCTGCATCATAGAGTCGTGGTTAAGCACCAAAAGCGCTTTGCTTTAGCGAGAAAAGGCTCAGGACACGGAATTACATGTATTTGTACTCTGTTTTGCTCATTTCAGTATTAGTGTCACAAAAGCATAATAATTCTGCGGTCTTTCTTGAATCTGCACCAGAGAGTCGCTGTAATAAACCAAAACGCTTTGCGGGGCGAGAAACACCAAAAAGACTAGACAACATGCTGTATGAGACAAATCAACACCTAAAGAGCTCAGGAAACGGGAAAAGTATTCTGATTTACTCATTTCAGTAAGTGTGAGGAAAGCACAATTGTGTTACAGTTCCCATGTACCTGCATCATAGAGTCGTGGTTAAGCACCAAAAGCGCTTTGCTTTAGCGAGAAAAGGCTCAGGACACGGAATAACATGAATTTGTACTCTGTTTTGCTCATTTCAGTATTAGTGTCACAAAAGCATAATAATTCTGCGGGCTTTCTTGAATCTGCATCAGAGAGTCGCTGTAATGAACCAAAACGCTTTGCAGGGCGAGAAACACCAAAAAGGCTCGAGAACATGCTGAATAAGACAAATCAACACCAAAAAAGCTCAGGAAACCGGAAAAGTACTCTGATTTACTCATTTCAGTAAATGTGTGAAAAAAGCACAATTGTGTTACAGTTCCCATGTACCTGTATCACAGAGTCGTGGTTAAGCAACAAAAGCGCTTTGCTTTAGCGAGAAAAGGCTCAGGACACGAAATTACATGTATTTGTACTCTGTTTTGCTCATTTCAGTATTAGTGTCACAAAAGCATAATAATTCTGCGGTCTTACTTGAATCTGCATCAGAGAGTCGCTTTAATGAATCAAAACGCTTTGCAAGAAGAGAAACACCAAAAAGGCTCGACAACATGCTGAATGAGAAAAATCAACACCAAAAAGCTCAGGAAACGGGAAAAGTACTCTGATTTACTCATTTCAGTAAATGTGTGAAAAAAGCACAATTGTGTTACAGTTCCCATGTACCTGCATCATAAAGTCGTGGTTAAGCACCAAAAGCGCTTTGCTTTAGCGAGAAAAAAGAAAAAATGTCCTATTATTTGAATCAAACTTTAAACTCTTATTCGCAATTGTCTTCCCTTGAATCTGAAAGTTCCTTTCGTTTTACGGGTCAAATATCACAGCGCAATTATTCTGCGGTCTTTCTTGAATCTGCATCAGAGAGTCGCTGTAATAAACCAAAACGCTTTGCGGGGCGAGAAACACCAAAAAGACTATACAACATGCTGAATGAGACAAATCAACACCTAAAGAGCTCAGGAAACGGGAAAAGTATTCTGATTTACTCATTTCAGTAAGTGTGAAGAAAGCACAATTGTGTTACAGTTCCCATGTACCTGCATCATAGAGTCGTGGTTAAGCACCAAAAGCGCTTTGCTCCAGCGAGAAAAGGCTCAGGACACGGAATTACATGTATTCTTACTCTGTTTTGCTCATTTCAGTATTAGTGTCACAAAAGCATAATAATTCTGCGGTCTTTCTTGAATCTGCATCAGAGAGTCGCTTTAATGAATCAAAACGCTTTGCAAGAAGAGAAACACCAAAAAGGCTCGACAACATGCTGAATGAGAAAAATCAACACCAAAAAGCTCAGGAAACGGGAAAAGTACTCTGATTTACTCATTTCAGTAAATGTGTGAAAAAAGCACAATTGTGTTACAGTTCCCATGTACCTGCATCATAAAGTCGTGGTTAAGCACCAAAAGCGCTTTGCTTTAGCGAGAAAAAAGAAAAAATGTCCTATTATTTGAATCAAACTTTAAACTCTTATTCGCAATTGTCTTCCCTTGAATCTGAAAGTTCCTTTCGTTTTACGGGTCAAATATCACAGTCCAATTATTCTGCGGTCTTTCTTGAATCTGCATCAGAGAGTCGCTGTAATAAACCAAAACGCTTTGCGGGGCGAGAAACACCAAAAAGACTAGACAACATGCTGAATGAGACAAAAAGAGCTCAGGAAACGGGAAAAGTACTCTGATTTACTCATTTCAGTAAGTGTGAAGAAAGCACAATTGTGTTACAGTTCCCATGTACCTGCATCATAGAGTCGTGGTTAAGCACCAAAAGCGCTTTGCTTTAGCAAGAAAAGGCTCAGGACACGGAATAACATGAATTTGTACTCTGTTTTGCTCATTTCAGTATGAGTGTCACAAAAGCATAATAATTCTGAGGGCTTTCTTGAATCTGCATCAGAGAGTCGCTGTAATAAAACAAAACGCTTTGCAGGGCGAGAAACACCAAAGAGGCTCGAGAACATGCTGAATAAGACAAATCAACACATAAAGAGCTCAGGAAACGGGAAAAGTACTCTGATTTACTCATTTCAGTAAGTGTTTGAAAAAAGCACAATGTGTTTCCCTTCCCATGTACCTGCATCATACAGTCGTGGTTAAGCACCAAAAGCGCTTTGCTTTAGCGAGAAAAGGCTCAGGACACGGAATTACATGTATTTGTACTCTGTTTTGCTCATTTCAGTATTAGTGTCACAAAAGCATAATAATTCTGCGGTCTTTCTTGAATCTGCACCAGAGAGTCGCTGTAATAAACCAAAACGCTTTGCGGGGCGAGAAACACCAAAAAGACTAGACAACATGCTGTATGAGACAAATCAACACCTAAAGAGCTCAGGAAACGGGAAAAGTATTCTGATTTACTCATTTCAGTAAGTGTGAGGAAAGCACAATTGTGTTACAGTTCCCATGTACCTGCATCATAGAGTCGTGGTTAAGCACCAAAAGCGCTTTGCTTTAGCGAGAAAAGGCTCAGGACACGGAATAACATGAATTTGTACTCTGTTTTGCTCATTTCAGTATTAGTGTCACAAAAGCATAATAATTCTGCGGGCTTTCTTGAATCTGCATCAGAGAGTCGCTGTAATAAACCAAAACGCTTTGCAGGGCGAGAAACACCAAAAAGGCTCGAGAACATGCTGAATAAGACAAATCAACACCAAAAAAGCTCAGGAAACCGGAAAAGTACTCTGATTTACTCATTTCAGTAAATGTGTGAAAAAAGCACAATTGTATTACAGTTCCCATGTACCTGTATCACAGAGTCGTGGTTAAGCAACAAAAGCGCTTTGCTTTAGCAAGAAAAGGCTCAGGACACGGAATAACATGAATTTGTACTCTGTTTTGCTCATTTCAGTATGAGTGTCACAAAAGCATAATAATTCTGAGGGCTTTCTTGAATCTGCATCAGAGAGTCGCTGTAATAAAACAAAACGCTTTGCAGGGCGAGAAACACCAAAGAGGCTCGAGAACATGCTGAATAAGACAAATCAACACATAAAGAGCTCAGGAAACGGGAAAAGTACTCTGATTTACTCATTTCAGTAAGTGTTTGAAAAAAGCACAATGTGTTTCCCTTCCCATGTACCTGCATCATAGAGTCGTGGTTAAGCACCAAAAGCGCTTTGCTTTAGCGAGAAAAGGCTCAGGACACGGAATTACATGTATTTGTACTCTGTTTTGCTCATTTCAGTATGAGTGTCACAAAAGCATAATAATTCTGAGGGCTTTCTTGAATCTGCATCAGAGAGTCGCTGTAATAAACCAAAACGCTTTGCAGGGCGAGAAACACCAAAAAGGCTCGAGAACATGCTGAATAAGACAAATCAACACCAAAAAAGCTCAGGAAACCGGAAAAGTACTCTGATTTACTCATTTCAGTAAATGTGTGAAAAAAGCACAATTGTGTTACAGTTCCCATGTACCTGCATCATAGAGTCGTGGTTAAGCACCAAAAGCGCTTTGCTCCAGCGAGAAAAACATGAAAAGACATATTGTTTGAATCAAACTTTAAACTCTTTTTCGCAATTGTGTTCCCTTGAATCTGAAAGTTCCTTTCGTTTTACGGGTCAAATATCACAGCATTTGCAGGAAAAAGCTGAAGGGGACAGAGAATGCAGAAATGTGCAGTTACCATAGCAAGCACTACAATAACATGCTGGATGCCAAAACAGCACAGAAAAGGCTCAGGACACGGAATTACATGTATTTGTACTCTGTTTTGCTCATTTCAGTATTAGTGTCACAAAAGCATAATAATTCTGCGATCTATCTTGAATCTGCATCAGAGAGTCGCTTTAATTAATCAAAACGCTTTGCAAGAAGAGAAACACCAAAAAGGCTCGACAACATGCTGAATGAGAAAAATCAACACCAAAAAGCTCAGGAAACGGGAAAAGTACTCTGATTTACTCATTTCAGTAAATGTGTGAAAAAAGCACAATTGTGTTACAGTTCCCATGTACCTGCATCATAAAGTCGTGGTTAAGCACCAAAAGCGCTTTGCTTTAGCGAGAAAAAAGAAAAAATGTCCTATTATTTGAATCAAACTTTAAACTCTTATTCGCAATTGTCTTCCCTTGAATCTGAAAGTTCCTTTCGTTTTACGGGTCAAATATCACAGCGCAATTATTCTGCGGTCTTTCTTGAATCTGCATCAGAGAGTCGCTGTAATAAACCAAAACGCTTTGCGGGGCGAGAAACACCAAAGAGGCTCGAGAACATGCTGAATAAGACAAATCAACACCAAAAGAGCTCAGGAAACGGGAAAAGTACTCTGATTTACTCATTTCAGTAAGTGTTTGAAAAAAGCACAATGTGTTTCCCTTCCCATGTACCTGCATCATAGAGTCGTGGTTAAGCACCAAAAGCGCTTTGCTTTAGCGAGAAAAGGCTCAGGACACGGAATTACATGTATTTGTACTCTGTTTTGCTCATTTCAGTATTAGTGTCACAAAAGCATAATAATTCTGCGGTCTTTCTTGAATCTGCACCAGAGAGTCGCTGTAATAAACCAAAACGCTTTGCGGGGCGAGAAACACCAAAAAGACTAGACAACATGCTGTATGAGACAAATCAACACCTAAAGAGCTCAGGAAACGGGAAAAGTATTCTGATTTACTCATTTCAGTAAGTGTGAGGAAAGCACAATTGTGTTACAGTTCCCATGTACCTGCATCATAGAGTCGTGGTTAAGCACCAAAAGCGCTTTGCTTTAGCGAGAAAAGGCTCAGGACACGGAATAACATGAATTTGTACTCTGTTTTGCTCATTTCAGTATTAGTGTCACAAAAGCATAATAATTCTGCGGGCTTTCTTGAATCTGCATCAGAGAGTCGCTGTAATGAACCAAAACGCTTTGCAGGGCGAGAAACACCAAAAAGGCTCGAGAACATGCTGAATAAGACAAATCAACACCAAAAAAGCTCAGGAAACCGGAAAAGTACTCTGATTTACTCATTTCAGTAAATGTGTGAAAAAAGCACAATTGTGTTACAGTTCCCATGTACCTGTATCACAGAGTCGTGGTTAAGCAACAAAAGCGCTTTGCTTTAGCGAGAAAAGGCTCAGGACACGAAATTACATGTATTTGTACTCTGTTTTGCTCATTTCAGTATTAGTGTCACAAAAGCATAATAATTCTGCGGTCTTACTTGAATCTGCATCAGAGAGTCGCTTTAATGAATCAAAACGCTTTGCAAGAAGAGAAACACCAAAAAGGCTCGACAACATGCTGAATGAGAAAAATCAACACCAAAAAGCTCAGGAAACGGGAAAAGTACTCTGATTTACTCATTTCAGTAAATGTGTGAAAAAAGCACAATTGTGTTACAGTTCCCATGTACCTGCATCATAAAGTCGTGGTTAAGCACCAAAAGCGCTTTGCTTTAGCGAGAAAAAAGAAAAAATGTCCTATTATTTGAATCAAACTTTAAACTCTTATTCGCAATTGTCTTCCCTTGAATCTGAAAGTTCCTTTCGTTTTACGGGTCAAATATCACAGCGCAATTATTCTGCGGTCTTTCTTGAATCTGCATCAGAGAGTCGCTGTAATAAACCAAAACGCTTTGCGGGGCGAGAAACACCAAAGAGGCTCGAGAACATGCTGAATAAGACAAATCAACACCAAAAGAGCTCAGGAAACGGGAAAAGTACTCTGATTTACTCATTTCAGTAAGTGTTTGAAAAAAGCACAATGTGTTTCCCTTCCCATGTACCTGCATCATAGAGTCGTGGTTAAGCACCAAAAGCGCTTTGCTTTAGCGAGAAAAGGCTCAGGACACGGAATTACATGTATTTGTACTCTGTTTTGCTCATTTCAGTATTAGTGTCACAAAAGCATAATAATTCTGCGGGCTTTCTTGAATCTGCATCAGAGAGTCGCTGTAATAAACCAAAACGCTTTGCAGGGCGAGAAACACCAAAAAGGCTCGAGAACATGCTGAATAAGACAAATCAACACCAAAAAAGCTCAGGAAACCGGAAAAGTACTCTGATTTACTCATTTCAGTAAATGTGTGAAAAAAGCACAATTGTGTTACAGTTCCCATGTACCTGTATCACAGAGTCGTGGTTAAGCAACAAAAGCGCTTTGCTTTAGCGAGAAAAGGCTCAGGACACGAAATTACATGTATTTGTACTCTGTTTTGCTCATTTCAGTATTAGTGTCACAAAAGCATAATAATTCTGCGGTCTTACTTGAATCTGCATCAGAGAGTCGCTTTAATGAATCAAAACGCTTTGCAAGAAGAGAAACACCAAAAAGGCTTGACAACATGCTGAATGAGAAAAATCAACACCAAAAAGCTCAGGAAACGGGAAAAGTACTCTGATTTACTCATTTCAGTAAATGTGTGAAAAAAGCACAATTGTGTTACAGTTCCCATGTACCTGCATCATAAAGTCGTGGTTAAGCACCAAAAGCGCTTTGCTTTAGCGAGAAAAAAGAAAAAATGTCCTATTATTTGAATCAAACTTTAAACTCTTATTCGCAATTGTCTTCCCTTGAATCTGAAAGTTCCTTTCGTTTTACGGGTCAAATATCACAGCGCAATTATTCTGCGGTCTTTCTTGAATCTGCATCAGAGAGTCGCTGTAATAAACCAAAACGCTTTGCGGGGCGAGAAACACCAAAAAGACTATACAACATGCTGAATGAGACAAATCAACACCTAAAGAGCTCAGGAAACGGGAAAAGTACTCTGATTTACTCATTTCAGTAAGTGTTTGAAAAAAGCACAATGTGTTTCCCTTCCCATGTACCTGCATCATAGAGTCGTGGTTAAGCACCAAAAGCGCTTTGCTTTAGCGAGAAAAGGCTCAGGACACGGAATTACATGTATTTGTACTCTGTTTTGCTCATTTCAGTATTAGTGTAACAAAAGCATAATAATTCTGCGGTCTTTCTTGAATCTGCATCAGAGAGTCGCTTTAATGAATCAAAACGCTTTGCAAGAAGAGAAACACCAAAAAGGCTCGACAACATGCTGAATGAGAAAAATCAACACCAAAAAGCTCAGGAAACGGGAAAAGTACTCTGATTTACTCATTTCAGTAAATGTGTGAAAAAAGCACAATTGTGTTACAGTTCCCATGTACCTGCATCACAGAGTCGTGTTTAAGCAACAAAAGCGCTTTGCTTTAGTGAGAAAAGGCTCAGGACACGGAATTACATGTATTTGTACTCTGTTTTGCTCATTTCAGTATTAGTGTCACAAAAGCATAATAATTCTGAGGGCTTTCTTGAATCTGCACCAGAGAGTCGCTGTAATGAACCAAAACGATTTGTGGGGCGAGAAACACCAAAAAGACTCGACAACATGCTGAAAAAGACAAATCAACACATAAAGAGCTCAGGAAACGGGAAAAGTACTCTGATTTACTCATTTCAGTAAGTGTGAAGAAAGCACAATGTGTTTCCCTTCCCATGTACCTGCATCATAGAGTCGTGGTTAAGCACCAAAAGCGCTTTGCTTTAGCGAGAAAAACATAAAAATGACATATTATTTAAATCAAACTTTAAACTCTTTTTCGCAATTGTGTTCCCTTGAATCTGAAAGTTCCTTTCGTTTTACGGGTCAAATATCACAGCATTTGCAGGAAAAAGCTGAAGGGGACAGAGAATGCAGAAATGTGCAGTTACCATAGCAAGCACTACAATAACATGCTGGATGCCAAAACAGCACAGAAAAGGCTCAGGACAAGGAATTACATGTATTCTTACTCTGTTTTGCTCATTTCAGTATTAGTGTCACAAAAGCATAATAATTCTGCGGTCTTTCTTGAATCTGCATCAGAGAGTCGCTTTAATGAATCAAAACGCTTTGCAAGAAGAGAAACACCAAAAAGGCTCGACAACATGCTGAATGAGAAAAATCAACACCAAAAAGCTCAGGAAACGGGAAAAGTACTCTGATTTACTCATTTCAGTAAATGTGTGAAAAAAGCACAATTGTGTTACAGTTCCCATGTACCTGCATCATAAAGTCGTGGTTAAGCACCAAAAGCGCTTTGCTTTAGCGAGAAAAAAGAAAAAATGTCCTATTATTTGAATCAAACTTTAAACTCTTATTCGCAATTGTCTTCCCTTGAATCTGAAAGTTCCTTTCGTTTTACGGGTCAAATATCACAGCCCAATTATTCTGCGGTCTTTCTTGAATCTGCATCAGAGAGTCGCTGTAATAAACCAAAACGCTTTGCGGGGCGAGAAACACCAAAAAGACTAGACAACATGCTGAATGAGACAAAAAGAGCTCAGGAAACGGGAAAAGTATTCTGATTTACTCATTTCAGTAAGTGTGAAGAAAGCACAATTGTGTTACAGTTCCCATGTACCTGCATCATAGAGTCGTGGTTAAGCACCAAAAGCGCTTTGCTTTAGCAAGAAAAGGCTCAGGACACGGAATAACATGAATTTGTACTCTGTTTTGCTCATTTCAGTATGAGTGTCACAAAAGCATAATAATTCTGAGGGCTTTCTTGAATCTGCATCAGAGAGTCGCTGTAATAAAACAAAACGCTTTGCAGGGCGAGAAACACCAAAGAGGCTCGAGAACATGCTGAATAAGACAAATCAACACATAAAGAGCTCAGGAAACGGGAAAAGTACTCTGATTTACTCATTTCAGTAAGTGTTTGAAAAAAGCACAATGTGTTTCCCTTCCCATGTACCTGCATCATAGAGTCGTGGTTAAGCACCAAAAGCGCTTTGCTTTAGCGAGAAAAGGCTCAGGACACGGAATTACATGTATTTGTACTCTGTTTTGCTCATTTCAGTATTAGTGTCACAAAAGCATAATAATTCTGCGGTCTTTCTTGAATCTGCATCAGAGAGTCGCTTTAATGAATCAAAACGCTTTGCAAGAAGAGAAACACCAAAAAGGCTCGACAACATGCTGAATGAGAAAAATCAACACCAAAAAGCTCAGGAAACGGGAAAAGTATTCTGATTTACTCATTTCAGTAAGTGTGAAGAAAGCACAATTGTGTTACAGTTCCCATGTACCTGCATCATAGAGTCGTGGTTAAGCACCAAAAGCGCTTTGCTTCAGCAAGAAAAGGCTCAGGACACGGAATAACATGAATTTGTACTCTGTTTTGCTCATTTCAGTATGAGTGTCACAAAAGCATAATAATTCTGAGGGCTTTCTTGAATCTGCATCAGAGAGTCGCTGTAATAAACCAAAACGCTTTGCAGGGCGAGAAACACCAAAAAGGCTCGAGAACATGCTGAATAAGACAAATCAACACCAAAAAAGCTCAGGAAACCGGAAAAGTACTCTGATTTACTCATTTCAGTAAATGTGTGAAAAAAGCACA
This sequence comes from Halichoeres trimaculatus, assembly GCF_033239565.1. Classification (NCBI taxonomy): domain Eukaryota; kingdom Metazoa; phylum Chordata; class Actinopteri; order Labriformes; family Labridae; genus Halichoeres; species Halichoeres trimaculatus. The sequence goes on from NW_027437251.1 coordinate 20,780, forward strand.
ATTGTGTTACAGTTCCCATGTACCTGCATCATAGAGTCGTGGTTAAGCACCAAAAGCGCTTTGCTCCAGCGAGAAAAACATAAAAAGACATATTGTTTGAATCAAACTTTAAACTCTTTTTCGCAATTGTGTTCCCTTGAATCTGAAAGTTCCTTTCGTTTTACGGGTCAAATATCACAGCATTTGCAGGAAAAAGCTGAAGGGGACAGAGAATGCAGAAATGTGCAGTTACCATAGCAAGCACTACAATAACATGCTGGATGCCAAAACAGCACAGAAAAGGCTCAGGACACGGAATTACATGTATTTGTACTCTGTTTTGCTCATTTCAGTATTAGTGTCACAAAAGCATAATAATTCTGCGATCTATCTTGAATCTGCATCAGAGAGTCGCTTTAATTAATCAAAACGCTTTGCAAGAAGAGAAACACCAAAAAGGCTCGACAACATGCTGAATGAGAAAAATCAACACCAAAAAGCTCAGGAAACGGGAAAAGTACTCTGATTTACTCATTTCAGTAAATGTGTGAAAAAAGCACAATTGTGTTACAGTTCCCATGTACCTGCATCATAAAGTCGTGGTTAAGCACCAAAAGCGCTTTGCTTTAGCGAGAAAAAAGAAAAAATGTCCTATTATTTGAATCAAACTTTAAACTCTTATTCGCAATTGTCTTCCCTTGAATCTGAAAGTTCCTTTCGTTTTACGGGTCAAATATCACAGCGCAATTATTCTGCGGTCTTTCTTGAATCTGCATCAGAGAGTCGCTGTAATAAACCAAAACGCTTTGCGGGGCGAGAAACACCAAAAAGACTATACAACATGCTGAATGAGACAAATCAACACCTAAAGAGCTCAGGAAACGGGAAAAGTATTCTGATTTACTCATTTCAGTAAGTGTGAAGAAAGCAAAATTGTGTAACAGTTCCCATGTACCTGCATCATAGAGTCGTGGTTAAGCACCAAAAGCGCTTTGCTTTAGCAAGAAAAGGCTCAGGACACGGAATAACATGAATTTGTACTCTGTTTTGCTCATTTCAGTATTAGTGTCACAAAAGCATAATAATTCTGCGGTCTTTCTTGAATCTGCACCAGAGAGTCGCTGTAATGAACCAAAACGCTTTGTGGGGCGAGAAACACCAAAAAGACTCGACAACATGCTGAAAAAGACAAATCAACACATAAAGAGCTCAGGAAACGGGAAAAGTACTCTGATTTACTCATTTCAGTAAGTGTTTGAAAAAAGCACAATGTGTTTCCCTTCCCATGTACCTGCATCATAGAGTCGTGGTTAAGCACCAAAAGCGCTTTGCTCCAGCGAGAAAAACATAAAAATGACATATTATTTGAATCAAACTTTAAACTCTTTTTCGCAATTGTGTTCCCTTGAATCTGAAAGTTCCTTTCGTTTTACGGGTCAAATATCACAGCATTTGCAGGAAAAAGCTGAAGGGGACAGAGAATGCAGAAATGTGCAGTTACCATAGCAAGCACTACAATAACATGCTGGATGCCAAAACAGCACAGAAAAGGCTCAGGACAAGGAATTACATGTATTCTTACTCTGTTTTGCTCATTTCAGTATTAGTGTCACAAAAGCATAATAATTCTGCGGTCTTTCTTGAATCTGCATCAGAGAGTCGCTTTAATGAATCAAAATGCTTTGCAAGAAGAGAAACACCAAAAAGGCTCGACAACATGCTGAATGAGAAAAATCAACACCAAAAAGCTCAGGAAACGGGAAAAGTACTCTGATTTACTCATTTCAGTAAATGTGTGAAAAAAGCACAATTGTGTTACAGTTCCCATGTACCTGCATCATAAAGTCGTGGTTAAGCACCAAAAGCGCTTTGCTTTAGCGAGAAAAAAAAAAAATGTCCTATTATTTGAATCAAACTTTAAACTCTTATTCGCAATTGTTCTCCCTTGAATCTGAAAGTTCCTTTCGTTTTACGGGTCAAATATCACAGCGCAATTATTCTGCGGTCTTTCTTGAATCTGCATCAGAGAGTCGCTGTAATAAACCAAAACGCTTTGCGGGGCGAGAAACACCAAAAAGACTAGACAACATGCTGAATGAGACAAATGAACACCAAAAGAGCTCAGGAAACGGGAAAAGTATTCTGATTTACTCATTTCAGTTAGTGTGAAGAAAGCACAATTGTGTTACAGTTCCCATGTACCTGCATCATAGAGTCGTGGTTAAGCACCAAAAGCGCTTTGCTTTAGCGAGAAAAGGCTCAGGACACGGAATAACATGAATTTGTACTCTGTTTTGCTCATTTCAGTATTAGTGTCACAAAAGCATAATAATTCTGCGGGCTTTCTTGAATCTGCATCAGAGAGTCGCTGTAATAAAACAAAACGCTTTGCAGGGCGAGAAACACCAAAGAGGCTCGAGAACATGCTGAATAAGACAAATCAACACATAAAGAGCTCAGGAAACGGGAAAAGTACTCTGATTTACTCATTTCAGTAAGTGTTTGAAAAAAGCACAATGTGTTTCCCTTCCCATGTACCTGCATCATAGAGTCGTGGTTAAGCACCAAAAGCGCTTTGCTTTAGCGAGAAAAGGCTCAGGACACGGAATTACATGTATTTGTACTCTGTTTTGCTCATTTCAGTATTAGTGTCACAAAAGCATAATAATTCTGCGGTCTTTCTTGAATCTGCATCAGAGAGTCGCTTTATTGAATCAAAACGCTTTGCAAGAAGAGAAACACCAAAAAGGCTCGACAACATGCTGAATGAGAAAAATCAACACCAAAAAGCTCAGGAAACGGGAAAAGTATTCTGATTTACTCATTTCAGTAAGTGTGAAGAAAGCACAATTGTGTTACAGTTCCCATGTACCTGCATCATAGAGTCGTGGTTAAGCACCAAAAGCGCTTTGCTTTAGCAAGAAAAGGCTCAGGACACGGAATAACATGAATTTGTACTCTGTTTTGCTCATTTCAGTATGAGTGTCACAAAAGCATAATAATTCTGAGGGCTTTCTTGAATCTGCATCAGAGAGTCGCTGTAATAAACCAAAACGCTTTGCAGGGCGAGAAACACCAAAAAGGCTCGAGAACATGCTGAATAAGACAAATCAACACCAAAAAAGCTCAGGAAACCGGAAAAGTACTCTGATTTACTCATTTCAGTAAATGTGTGAAAAAAGCACAATTGTGTTACAGTTCCCATGTACCTGCATCATAGAGTCGTGGTTAAGCACCAAAAGCGCTTTGCTCCAGCGAGAAAAACATAAAAAGACATATTGTTTGAATCAAACTTTAAACTCTTTTTCGCAATTGTGTTCCCTTGAATCTGAAAGTTCCTTTCGTTTTACGGGTCAAATATCACAGCATTTGCAGGAAAAAGCTGAAGGGGACAGAGAATGCAGAAATGTGCAGTTACCATAGCAAGCACTACAATAACATGCTGGATGCCAAAACAGCACAGAAAAGGCTCAGGACACGGAATTACATGTATTTGTACTCTGTTTTGCTCATTTCAGTATTAGTGTCACAAAAGCATAATAATTCTGCGGTCTTTCTTGAATCTGCACCAGAGAGTCGCTGTAATAAACCAAAACGCTTTGCGGGGCGAGAAACACCAAAAAGACTAGACAACATGCTGTATGAGACAAATCAACACCTAAAGAGCTCAGGAAACGGGAAAAGTATTCTGATTTACTCATTTCAGTAAGTGTGAAGAAAGCACAATTGTGTTACAGTTCCCATGTACCTGCATCATAGAGTCGTGGTTAAGCACCAAAAGCGCTTTGCTTTAGCGAGAAAAGGCTCAGGACACGGAATAACATGAATTTGTACTCTGTTTTGCTCATTTCAGTATTAGTGTCACAAAAGCATAATAATTCTGCGGGCTTTCTTGAATCTGCATCAGAGAGTCGCTGTAATAAACCAAAACGCTTTGCAGGGCGAGAAATACCAAAAAGGCTCGAGAACATGCTGAATAAGACAAATCAACCCCAAAAAAGCTCAGGAAACGGGAAAAGTACTCTGATTTACTCATTTCAGTAAATGTGTGAAAAAAGCACAATTGTGTTACAGTTCCCATGTACCTGTATCACAGAGTCGTGGTTAAGCAACAAAAGCGCTTTGCTTCAGCGAGAAAAGGCTCAGGACACGAAATTACATGTATTTGTACTCTGTTTTGCTCATTTCAGTATTAGTGTCACAAAAGCATAATAATTCTGCGGTCTTACTTGAATCTGCATCAGAGAGTCGCTTTAATGAATCAAAACGCTTTGCAAGAAGAGAAACACCAAAAAGGCTCGACAACATGCTGAATGAGAAAAATCAACACCAAAAAGCTCAGGAAACGGGAAAAGTACTCTGATTTACTCATTTCAGTAAATGTGTGAAAAAAGCACAATTGTGTTACAGTTCCCATGTACCTGCATCATAAAGTCGTGGTTAAGCACCAAAAGCGCTTTGCTTTAGCGAGAAAAAAGAAAAAATGTCCTATTATTTGAATCAAACTTTAAACTCTTATTCGCAATTGTCTTCCCTTGAATCTGAAAGTTCCTTTCGTTTTACGGGTCAAATATCACAGCGCAATTATTCTGCGGTCTTTCTTGAATCTGCATCAGAGAGTCGCTGTAATAAACCAAAACGCTTTGCGGGGCGAGAAACACCAAAAAGACTATACAACATGCTGAATGAGACAAATCAACACCTAAAGAGCTCAGGAAACGGGAAAAGTATTCTGATTTACTCATTTCAGTAAGTGTGAAGAAAGCAAAATTGTGTAACAGTTCCCATGTACCTGCATCATAGAGTCGTGGTTAAGCACCAAAAGCGCTTTGCTTTAGCAAGAAAAGGCTCAGGACACTGAATAACATGAATTTGTACTCTGTTTTGCTCATTTCAGTATTAGTGTCACAAAAGCATAATAATTCTGCGGTCTTTCTTGAATCTGCACCAGAGAGTCGCTGTAATGAACCAAAACGCTTTGCGGGGCGAGAAACACCAAAAAGACTCGACAACATGCTGAAAAAGACAAATCAACACATAAAGAGCTCAGGAAACCGGAAAAGTACTCTGATTTACTCATTTCAGTAAGTGTTTGAAAAAAGCACAATGTGTTTCCCTTCCCATGTACCTGCATCATAGAGTCGTGGTTAAGCACCAAAAGCGCTTTGCTTTAGCGAGAAAAGGCTCAGGACACGGAATAACATGAATTTGTACTCTGTTTTGCTCATTTCAGTATTAGTGTCACAAAAGCATAATAATTCTGCGGGCTTTCTTGAATCTGCATCAGAGAGTCGCTGTAATAAAACAAAACGCTTTGCAGGGCGAGAAACACCAAAGAGGCTCGAGAACATGCTGAATAAGACAAATCAACACATAAAGAGCTCAGGAAACGGGAAAAGTACTCTGATTTACTCATTTCAGTAAGTGTTTGAAAAAAGCACAATGTGTTTCCCTTCCCATGTACCTGCATCATAGAGTCGTGGTTAAGCACCAAAAGCGCTTTGCTTTAGCGAGAAAAGGCTCAGGACACGGAATTACATGTATTTGTACTCTGTTTTGCTCATTTCAGTATTAGTGTCACAAAAGCATAATAATTCTGCCGTCTTTCTTGAATCTGCACCAGAGAGTCGCTGTAATGAACCAAAACGCTTTGCGGGGCGAGAAACACCAAAAAGGCTCGACAACATGCTGAATGAGAAAAATCAACACCAAAAAGCTCAGGAAACGGGAAAAGTATTCTGATTTACTCATTTCAGTAAGTGTGAAGAAAGCACAATTGTGTTACAGTTCCCATGTACCTGCATCATAGAGTCGTGGTTAAGCACCAAAAGCGCTTTGCTTTAGCAAGAAAAGGCTCAGGACACGGAATAACATGAATTTGTACTCTGTTTTGCTCATTTCAGTATGAGTGTCACAAAAGCATAATAATTCTGAGGGCTTTCTTGAATCTGCATCAGAGAGTCGCTGTAATAAACCAAAACGCTTTGCAGGGCGAGAAACACCAAAAAGGCTCGAGAACATGCTGAATAAGACAAATCAACACCAAAAAAGCTCAGGAAACCGGAAAAGTACTCTGATTTACTCATTTCAGTAAATGTGTGAAAAAAGCACAATTGTGTTACAGTTCCCATGTACCTGCATCATAGAGTCGTGGTTAAGCACCAAAAGCGCTTTGCTCCAGCGAGAAAAACATAAAAAGACATATTGTTTGAATCAAACTTTAAACTCTTTTTCGCAATTGTGTTCCCTTGAATCTGAAAGTTCCTTTCGTTTTACGGGTCAAATATCACAGCATTTGCAGGAAAAAGCTGAAGGGGACAGAGAATGCAGAAATGTGCAGTTACCATAGCAAGCACTACAATAACATGCTGGATGCCAAAACAGCACAGAAAAGGCTCAGGACACGGAATTACATGTATTTGTACTCTGTTTTGCTCATTTCAGTATTAGTGTCACAAAAGCATAATAATTCTGCGGTCTTTCTTGAATCTGCACCAGAGAGTCGCTGTAATAAACCAAAACGCTTTGCGGGGCGAGAAACACCAAAAAGACTAGACAACATGCTGTATGAGACAAATCAACACCTAAAGAGCTCAGGAAACGGGAAAAGTACTCTGATTTACTCATTTCAGTAAATGTGTGAAAAAAGCACAATTGTGTTACAGTTCCCATGTACCTGTATCACAGAGTCGTGGTTAAGCAACAAAAGCGCTTTGCTTTAGCGAGAAAAGGCTCAGGACACGAAATTACATGTATTTGTACTCTGTTTTGCTCATTTCAGTATTAGTGTCACAAAAGCATAATAATTCTGCGGTCTTACTTGAATCTGCATCAGAGAGTCGCTTTAATGAATCAAAACGCTTTGCAAGAAGAGAAACACCAAAAAGGCTCGACAACATGCTGAATGAGAAAAATCAACACCAAAAAGCTCAGGAAACGGGAAAAGTACTCTGATTTACTCATTTCAGTAAATGTGTGAAAAAAGCACAATTGTGTTACAGTTCCCATGTACCTGCATCATAAAGTCGTGGTTAAGCACCAAAAGCGCTTTGCTTTAGCGAGAAAAAAGAAAAAATGTCCTATTATTTGAATCAAACTTTAAACTCTTATTCGCAATTGTCTTCCCTTGAATCTGAAAGTTCCTTTCGTTTTACGGGTCAAATATCACAGCGCAATTATTCTGCGGTCTTTCTTGAATCTGCATCAGAGAGTCGCTGTAATAAACCAAAACGCTTTGCGGGGCGAGAAACACCAAAAAGACTATACAACATGCTGAATGAGACAAATCAACACCTAAAGAGCTCAGGAAACGGGAAAAGTATTCTGATTTACTCATTTCAGTAAGTGTGAAGAAAGCAAAATTGTGTAACAGTTCCCATGTACCTGCATCATAGAGTCGTGGTTAAGCACCAAAAGCGCTTTGCTTTAGCAAGAAAAGGCTCAGGACACGGAATAACATGAATTTGTACTCTGTTTTGCTCATTTCAGTATTAGTGTCACAAAAGCATAATAATTCTGCGGTCTTTCTTGAATCTGCACCAGAGAGTCGCTGTAATGAACCAAAACGCTTTGTGGGGCGAGAAACACCAAAAAGACTCGACAACATGCTGAAAAAGACAAATCAACACATAAAGAGCTCAGGAAACCGGAAAAGTACTCTGATTTACTCATTTCAGTAAGTGTTTGAAAAAAGCACAATGTGTTTCCCTTCCCATGTACCTGCATCATAGAGTCGTGGTTAAGCACCAAAAGCGCTTTGCTTTAGCGAGAAAAGGCTCAGGACACGGAATTACATGTATTTGTACTCTGTTTTGCTCATTTCAGTATTAGTGTCACAAAAGCATAATAATTCTGCGGTCTTTCTTGAATCTGCATCAGAGAGTCGCTTTAATGAATCAAAACGCTTTGCAAGAAGAGAAACACCAAAAAGGCTCGACAACATGCTGAATGAGAAAAATCAACACCAAAAAGCTCAGGAAACGGGAAAAGTACTCTGATTTACTCATTTCAGTAAATGTGTGAAAAAAGCACAATTGTGTTACAGTTCCCATGTACCTGCATCATAAAGTCGTGGTTAAGCACCAAAAGCGCTTTGCTTTAGCGAGAAAAAAGAAAAAATGTCCTATTATTTGAATCAAACGTTAAACTCTTATTCGCAATTGTCTTCCCTTGAATCTGAAAGTTCCTTTCGTTTTACGGGTCAAATATCACAGCGCAATTATTCTGCGGTCTTTCTTGAATCTGCATCAGAGAGTCGCTGTAATAAACCAAAACGCTTTGCGGGGCGAAAAACACCAAAAAGACTAGACAACATGCTGAATGAGACAAATCAACACCAAAAGAGCTCAGGAAACGGGAAAAGTATTCTGATTTACTCATTTCAGTAAGTGTGAAGAAAGCACAATTGTGTTACAGTTCCCATGTACCTGCATCATAGAGTCGTGGTTAAGCACCAAAAGCGCTTTGCTTTAGCGAGAAAAGGCTCAGGACACGGAATAACATGAATTTGTACTCTGTTTTGCTCATTTCAGTATTAGTGTCACAAAAGCATAATAATTCTGCGGGCTTTCTTGAATCTGCATCAGAGAGTCACTGTAATAAACCAAAACGCTTTGCAGGGCGAGAAACACCAAAGAGGCTCGAGAACATGCTGAATAAGACAAATCAACACCAAAAAAGCTCAGGAAACCGGAAAAGTACTCTGATTTACTCATTTCAGTAAATGTGTGAAAAAAGCACAATTGTGTTACAGTTCCCATGTACCTGCATCACAGAGTCGTGTTTAAGCAACAAAAGCGCTTTGCTTTAGTGAGAAAAGGCTCAGGACACGGAATTACATGTATTTGTACTCTGTTTTGCTCATTTCAGTATTAGTGTCACAAAAGCATAATAATTCTGAGGGCTTTCTTGAATCTGCACCAGAGAGTCGCTGTAATGAACCAAAACGATTTGTGGGGCGAGAAACACCAAAAAGACTCGACAACATGCTGAAAAAGACAAATCAACACATAAAGAGCTCAGGAAACGGGAAAAGTACTCTGATTTACTCATTTCAGTAAGTGTTTGAAAAAAGCACAATGTGTTTCCCTTCCCATGTACCTGCATCATAGAGTCGTGGTTAAGCACCAAAAGCGCTTTGCTTTAGCGAGAAAAACATAAAAATGACATATTATTTAAATCAAACTTTAAACTCTTTTTCGCAATTGTGTTCCCTTGAATCTGAAAGTTCCTTTCGTTTTACGGGTCAAATATCACAGCATTTGCAGGAAAAAGCTGAAGGGGACAGAGAATGCAGAAATGTGCAGTTACCATAGCAAGCACTACAATAACATGCTGGATGCCAAAACAGCACAGAAAAGGCTCAGGACAAGGAATTACATGTATTCTTACTCTGTTTTGCTCATTTCAGTATTAGTGTCACAAAAGCATAATAATTCTGCGGTCTTTCTTGAATCTGCATCAGAGAGTCGCTTTAATGAATCAAAATGCTTTGCAAGAAGAGAAACACCAAAAAGGCTCGACAACATGCTGAATGAGAAAAATCAACACCAAAAAGCTCAGGAAACGGGAAAAGTACTCTGATTTACTCATTTCAGTAAATGTGTGAAAAAAGCACAATTGTGTTACAGTTCCCATGTACCTGCATCATAAAGTCGTGGTTAAGCACCAAAAGCGCTTTGCTTTAGCGAGAAAAAAAAAATGTCCTATTATTTGAATCAAACTTTAAACTCTTATTCGCAATTGTTCTCCCTTGAATCTGAAAGTTCCTTTCGTTTTACGGGTCAAATATCACAGCGCAATTATTCTGCGGTCTTTCTTGAATCTGCATCAGAGAGTCGCTGTAATAAACCAAAACGCTTTGCGGGGCGAGAAACACCAAAAAGACTAGACAACATGCTGAATGAGACAAATGAACACCAAAAGAGCTCAGGAAACGGGAAAAGTATTCTGATTTACTCATTTCAGTAAGTGTGAAGAAAGCACAATTGTGTTACAGTTCCCATGTACCTGCATCATAGAGTCGTGGTTAAGCACCAAAAGCGCTTTGCTTTAGCAAGAAAAGGCTCAGGACACGGAATAACATGAATTTGTACTCTGTTTTGCTCATTTCAGTATTAGTGTCACAAAAGCATAATAATTCTGCGGGCTTTCTTGAATCTGCATCAGAGAGTCGCTGTAATAAAACAAAACGCTTTGCAGGGCGAGAAACACCAAAGAGGCTCGAGAACATGCTGAATAAGACAAATCAACACATAAAGAGCTCAGGAAACGGGAAAAGTACTCTGATTTACTCATTTCAGTAAGTGTTTGAAAAAAGCACAATGTGTTTCCCTTCCCATGTACCTGCATCATAGAGTCGTGGTTAAGCACCAAAAGCGCTTTGCTTTAGCGAGAAAAGGCTCAGGACACGGAATTACATGTATTTGTACTCTGTTTTGCTCATTTCAGTATTAGTGTCACAAAAGCATAATAATTCTGCGGTCTTTCTTGAATCTGCATCAGAGAGTCGCTTTATTGAATCAAAACGCTTTGCAAGAAGAGAAACACCAAAAAGGCTCGACAACATGCTGAATGAGAAAAATCAACACCAAAAAGCTCAGGAAATGGGAAAAGTATTCTGATTTACTCATTTCAGTAAGTGTGAAGAAAGCACAATTGTGTTACAGTTCCCATGTACCTGCATCATAGAGTCGTGGTTAAGCACCAAAAGCGCTTTGCTTTAGCAAGAAAAGGCTCAGGACACGGAATAACATGAATTTGTACTCTGTTTTGCTCATTTCAGTATGAGTGTCACAAAAGCATAATAATTCTGAGGGCTTTCTTGAATCTGCATCAGAGAGTCGCTGTAATAAACCAAAACGCTTTGCAGGGCGAGAAACACCAAAAAGGCTCGAGAACATGCTGAATAAGACAAATCAACACCAAAAAAGCTCAGGAAACCGGAAAAGTACTCTGATTTACTCATTTCAGTAAATGTGTGAAAAAAGCACAATTGTGTTACAGTTCCCATGTACCTGCATCATAGAGTCGTGGTTAAGCACCAAAAGCGCTTTGCTCCAGCGAGAAAAACATAAAAAGACATATTGTTTGAATCAAACTTTAAACTCTTTTTCGCAATTGTGTTCCCTTGAATCTGAAAGTTCCTTTCGTTTTACGGGTCAAATATCACAGCATTTGCAGGAAAAAGCTGAAGGGGACAGAGAATGCAGAAATGTGCAGTTACCATAGCAAGCACTACAATAACATGCTGGATGCCAAAACAGCACAGAAAAGGCTCAGGACACGAAATTACATGTATTTGTACTCTGTTTTGCTCATTTCAGTATTAGTGTCACAAAAGCATAATAATTCTGCGGTCTTACTTGAATCTGCATCAGAGAGTCGCTTTAATGAATCAAAACGCTTTGCAAGAAGAGAAACACCAAAAAGGCTCGACAACATGCTGAATGAGAAAAATCAACACCAAAAAGCTCAGGAAACCGGAAAAGTACTCTGATTTACTCATTTCAGTAAATGTGTGAAAAAAGCACAATTGTGTTACAGTTCCCATGTACCTGCATCATAAAGTCGTGGTTAAGCACCAAAAGCGCTTTGCTTTAGCGAGAAAAAAGAAAAAATGTCCTATTATTTGAATCAAACTTTAAACTCTTATTCGCAATTGTCTTCCCTTGAATCTGAAAGTTCCTTTCGTTTTACGGGTCAAATATCACAGCGCAATTATTCTGCGGTCTTTCTTGAATCTGCATCAGAGAGTCGCTGTAATAAACCAAAACGCTTTGCGGGGCGAGAAACACCAAAAAGACTATACAACATGCTGAATGAGACAAATCAACACCTAAAGAGCTCAGGAAACGGGAAAAGTATTCTGATTTACTCATTTCAGTAAGTGTGAAGAAAGCAAAATTGTGTAACAGTTCCCATGTACCTGCATCATAGAGTCGTGGTTAAGCACCAAAAGCGCTTTGCTTTAGCAAGAAAAGGCTCAGGACACGGAATAACATGAATTTGTACTCTGTTTTGCTCATTTCAGTATTAGTGTCACAAAAGCATAATAATTCTGCGGTCTTTCTTGAATCTGCACCAGAGAGTCGCTGTAATGAACCAAAACGCTTTGCGGGGCGAGAAACACCAAAAAGACTCGACAACATGCTGAAAAAGACAAATCAACACATAAAGAGCTCAGGAAACCGGAAAAGTACTCTGATTTACTCATTTCAGTAAGTGTTTGAAAAAAGCACAATGTGTTTCCCTTCCCATGTACCTGCATCATAGAGTCGTGGTTAAGCACCAAAAGCGCTTTGCTTTAGCGAGAAAAGGCTCAGGACACGGAATAACATGAATTTGTACTCTGTTTTGCTCATTTCAGTATTAGTGTCACAAAAGCATAATAATTCTGCGGGCTTTCTTGAATCTGCATCAGAGAGTCGCTGTAATAAACCAAAACGCTTTGCAGGGCGAGAAACACCAAAGAGGCTCGAGAACATGCTGAATAAGACAAATCAACACCAAAAAAGCTCAGGAAACCGGAAAAGTACTCTGATTTACTCATTTCAGTAAATGTGTGAAAAAAGCACAATTGTGTTACAGTTCCCATGTACCTGTATCACAGAGTCGTGGTTAAGCAACAAAAGCGCTTTGCTTTAGCGAGAAAAGGCTCAGGACACGAAATTACATGTATTTGTACTCTGTTTTGCTCATTTCAGTATTAGTGTCACAAAAGCATAATAATTCTGCGGTCTTACTTGAATCTGCATCAGAGAGTCGCTTTAATGAATCAAAACGCTTTGCAAGAAGAGAAACACCAAAAAGGCTCGACAACATGCTGAATGAGAAAAATCAACACCAAAAAGCTCAGGAAACGGGAAAAGTACTCTGATTTACTCATTTCAGTAAATGTGTGAAAAAAGCACAATTGTGTTACAGTTCCCATGTACCTGCATCATAAAGTCGTGGTTAAGCACCAAAAGCGCTTTGCTTTAGCGAGAAAAAAGAAAAAATGTCCTATTATTTGAATCAAACTTTAAACTCTTATTCGCAATTGTCTTCCCTTGAATCTGAAAGTTCCTTTCGTTTTACGGGTCAAATATCACAGCGCAATTATTCTGCGGTCTTTCTTGAATCTGCATCAGAGAGTCGCTGTAATAAACCAAAACGCTTTGCGGGGCGAGAAACACGAAAAAGACTATACAACATGCTGAATGAGACAAATCAACACCTAAAGAGCTCAGGAAACGGGAAAAGTATTCTGATTTACTCATTTCAGTAAGTGTGAAGAAAGCAAAATTGTGTAACAGTTCCCATGTACCTGCATCATAGAGTCGTGGTTAAGCACCAAAAGCGCTTTGCTTTAGCAAGAAAAGGCTCAGGACACGGAATAACATGAATTTGTACTCTGTTTTGCTCATTTCAGTATTAGTGTCACAAAAGCATAATAATTCTGCGGTCTTTCTTGAATCTGCACCAGAGAGTCGCTGTAATGAACCAAAACGCTTTGTGGGGCGAGAAACACCAAAAAGACTCGACAACATGCTGAAAAAGACAAATCAACACATAAAGAGCTCAGGAAACGGGAAAAGTACTCTGATTTACTCATTTCAGTAAGTGTTTGAAAAAAGCACAATGTGTTTCCCTTCCCATGTACCTGCATCATAGAGTCGTGGTTAAGCACCAAAAGCGCTTTGCTCCAGCGAGAAAAACATAAAAATGACATATTATTTGAATCAAACTTTAAACTCTTTTTCGCAATTGTGTTCCCTTGAATCTGAAAGTTCCTTTCGTTTTACGGGTCAAATATCACAGCATTTGCAGGAAAAAGCTGAAGGGGACAGAGAATGCAGAAATGTGCAGTTACCATAGCAAGCACTACAATAACATGCTGGATGCCAAAACAGCACAGAAAAGGCTCAGGACAAGGAATTACATGTATTCTTACTCTGTTTTGCTCATTTCAGTATTAGTGTCACAAAAGCATAATAATTCTGCGGTCTTTCTTGAATCTGCATCAGAGAGTCGCTTTAATGAATCAAAATGCTTTGCAAGAAGAGAAACACCAAAAAGGCTCGACAACATGCTGAATGAGAAAAATCAACACCAAAAAGCTCAGGAAACGGGAAAAGTACTCTGATTTACTCATTTCAGTAAATGTGTGAAAAAAGCACAATTGTGTTACAGTTCCCATGTACCTGCATCATAAAGTCGTGGTTAAGCACCAAAAGCGCTTTGCTTTAGCGAGAAAAAAAAAAAAAGTCCTATTATTTGAATCAAACTTTAAACTCTTATTCGCAATTGTCTTCCCTTGAATCTGAAAGTTCCTTTCGTTTTACGGGTCAAATATCACAGCGCAATTATTCTGCGGTCTTTCTTGAATCTGCATCAGAGAGTCGCTGTAATAAACCAAAACGCTTTGCGGGGCGAGAAACACCAAAAAGACTAGACAACATGCTGAATGAGACAAATGAACACCAAAAGAGCTCAGGAAACGGGAAAAGTACTCTGATTTACTCATTTCAGTAAGTGTGAAGAAAGCACAATTGTGTTACAGTTCCCATGTACCTGCATCATAGAGTCGTGGTTAAGCACCAAAAGCGCTTTGCTTTAGCGAGAAAAGGCTCAGGACACGGAATAACATGAATTTGTACTCTGTTTTGCTCATTTCAGTATTAGTGTCACAAAAGCATAATAATTCTGCGGGCTTTCTTGAATCTGCATCAGAGAGTCGCTGTAATAAAACAAAACGCTTTGCAGGGCGAGAAACACCAAAGAGGCTCGAGAACATGCTGAATAAGACAAATCAACACATAAAGAGCTCAGGAAACGGGAAAAGTACTCTGATTTACTCATTTCAGTAAGTGTTTGAAAAAAGCACAATGTGTTTCCCTTCCCATGTACCTGCATCATAGAGTCGTGGTTAAGCACCAAAAGCGCTTTGCTCCAGCGAGAAAAACATAAAAAGACATATTGTTTGAATCAAACTTTAAACTCTTTTTCGCAATTGTGTTCCCTTGAATCTGAAAGTTCCTTTCGTTTTACGGGTCAAATATCACAGCATTTGCAGGAAAAAGCTGAAGGGGACAGAGAATGCAGAAATGTGCAGTTACCATAGCAAGCACTACAATAACATGCTGGATGCCAAAACAGCACAGAAAAGGCTCAGGACACGGAATTACATGTATTTGTACTCTGTTTTGCTCATTTCAGTATTAGTGTCACAAAAGCATAATAATTCTGCGGTCTTTCTTGAATCTGCACCAGAGAGTCGCTGTAATAAACCAAAACGCTTTGCGGGGCGAGAAACACCAAAAAGACTAGACAACATGCTGTATGAGACAAATCAACACCTAAAGAGCTCAGGAAACGGGAAAAGTATTCTGATTTACTCATCTCAGTAAGTGTGAAGAAAGCACAATTGTGTTACAGTTCCCATGTACCTGCATCATAGAGTCGTGGTTAAGCACCAAAAGCGCTTTGCTTTAGCGAGAAAAGGCTCAGGACACGGAATAACATGAATTTGTACTCTGTTTTGCTCATTTCAGTATTAGTGTCACAAAAGCATAATAATTCTGCGGGCTTTCTTGAATCTGCATCAGAGAGTCGCTGTAATAAACCAAAACGCTTTGCAGGGCGAGAAACACCAAAAAGGCTCGAGAACATGCTGAATAAGACAAATCAACCCCAAAAAAGCTCAGGAAACCGGAAAAGTACTCTGATTTACTCATTTCAGTAAATGTGTGAAAAAAGCACAATTGTGTTACAGTTCCCATGTACCTGTATCACAGAGTCGTGGTTAAGCAACAAAAGCGCTTTGCTTTAGCGAGAAAAGGCTCAGGACACGAAATTACATGTATTTGTACTCTGTTTTGCTCATTTCAGTATTAGTGTCACAAAAGCATAATAATTCTGCGGTCTTACTTGAATCTGCATCAGAGAGTCGCTTTAATGAATCAAAACGCTTTGCAAGAAGAGAAACACCAAAAAGGCTCGACAACATGCTGACTGAGAAAAATCAATACCAAAAAGCTCAGGAAACGGGAAAAGTACTCTGATTTACTCATTTCAGTAAATGTGTGAAAAAAGCACAATTGTGTTACAGTTCCCATGTACCTGCATCATAAAGTCGTGGTTAAGCACCAAAAGCGCTTTGCTTTAGCGAGAAAAAAAAAAAATGTCCTATTATTTGAATCAAACTTTAAACTCTTATTCGCAATTGTCTTCCCTTGAATCTGAAAGTTCCTTTCGTTTTACGGGTCAAATATCACAGCCCAATTATTCTGCGGTCTTTCTTGAATCTGCATCAGAGAGTCGCTGTAATAAACCAAAACGCTTTGCAAGAAGAGAAACACCAAAAAGACTAGACAACATGCTGAATGAGACAAAAAGAGCTCAGGAAACGGGAAAAGTATTCTGATTTACTCATTTCAGTAAGTGTGAAAAAAGCACAATTGTGTTACAGTTCCCATGTACCTGCATCATAAAGTCGTGGTTAAGCACCAAAAGCGCTTTGCTTTAGCGAGAAAAAAGAAAAAATGTCCTATTATTTGAATCAAACTTTAAACTCTTATTCGCAATTGTCTTCCCTTGAATCTGAAAGTTCCTTTCGTTTTACGGGTCAAATGTCACAGCGCAATTATTCTGCGGTCTTTCTTGAATCTGCATCAGAGAGTCGCTGTAATAAACCAAAACGCTTTGCGGGGCGAGAAACACCAAAAAGACTAGACAACATGCTGAATGAGACAAATCAACACCAAAAGAGCTCAGGAAACGGGAAAAGTATTCTGATTTACTCATTTCAGTAAGTGTGAAGAAAGCACAATTGTGTTATAGTTCCCATGTACCTGCATCATAGAGTCGTGGTTAAGCACCAAAAGCGCTTTGC
This sequence comes from Halichoeres trimaculatus, assembly GCF_033239565.1. Lineage (NCBI taxonomy): Eukaryota > Metazoa > Chordata > Actinopteri > Labriformes > Labridae > Halichoeres > Halichoeres trimaculatus. Next base: position 37,632 of record NW_027437251.1, read on the forward strand.
TTTAGCGAGAAAAGGCTCAGGACACGGAATAACATGAATTTGTTCTCTGTTTTGCTCATTTCAGCATGAGTGTCACAAAAGCATAATAATTCTGCGGGCTTTCTTGAATCTGCATCAGAGAGTCGCTGTAATAAAACAAAACGCTTTGCAGGGCGAGAAACACCAAAGAGGCTCGAGAACATGCTGAATAAGACAAATCAACACATAAAGAGCTCAGGAAACGGGAAAAGTACTCTGATTTACTCATTTCAGTAAGTGTTTGAAAAAAGCACAATGTGTTTCCCTTCCCATGTACCTGCATCATAGAGTCGTGGTTAAGCACCAAAAGCGCTTTGCTTTAGCGAGAAAAGGCTCAGGACACGGAATTACATGTATTTGTACTCTGTTTTGCTCATTTCAGTATTAGTGTCACAAAAGCATAATAATTCTGCGGTCTTTCTTGAATCTGCATCAGAGAGTCGCTTTAATGAATCAAAACGCTTTGCAAGAAGAGAAACACCAAAAAGGCTCGACAACATGCTGAATGAGAAAAATCAACACCAAAAAGCTCAGGAAACGGGAAAAGTACTCTGATTTACTCATTTCAGTAAATGTGTGAAAAAAGCACAATTGTGTTACAGTTCCCATGTACCTGCATCATAAAGTCGTTGTTAAGCACCAAAAGCGCTTTGCTTTAGCGAGAAAAAAGAAAAAATGTCCTATTATTTGAATCAAACTTTAAACTCTTATTCGCAATTGTCTTCCCTTGAATCTGAAAGTTCCTTTCGTTTTACGGGTCAAATGTCACAGCGCAATTATTCTGCGGTCTTTCTTGAATCTGCATCAGAGAGTCGCTGTAATAAACCAAAACGCTTTGCGGGGCGAGAAACACCAAAAAGACTAGACAACATGCTGAATGAGACAAATCAACACCAAAAGAGCTCAGGAAACGGGAAAAGTATTCTGATTTACTCATTTCAGTAAGTGTGAAGAAAGCACAATTGTGTTACAGTTCCCATGTACCTGCATCATAGAGTCGTGGTTAAGCACCAAAAGCGCTTTGCTTTAGCGAGAAAAGGCTCAGGACACGGAATAACATGAATTTGTACTCTGTTTTGCTCATTTCAGTATTAGTGTCACAAAAGCATAATAATTCTGCGGGCTTTCTTGAATCTGCATCAGAGAGTCGCTGTAATAAACCAAAACGCTTTGCAGGGCGAGAAACACCAAAGAGGCTCGAGAACATGCTGAATAAGACAAATCAACACATAAAGAGCTCAGGAAACGGGAAAAGTACTCTGATTTACTCATTTCAGTAAGTGTTTGAAAAAAGCACAATGTGTTTCCCTTCCCATGTACCTGCATCATAGAGTCGTGGTTAAGCACCAAAAGCGCTTTGCTTTAGCGAGAAAAGGCTCAGGACACGGAATTACATGTATTTGTACTCTGTTTTGCTCATTTCAGTATTAGTGTCACAAAAGCATAATAATTCTGCGGTCTTTCTTGAATCTGCATCAGAGAGTCGCTTTAATGAATCAAAACGCTTTGCAAGAAGAGAAACACCAAAAAGACTAGACAACATGCTGAATGAGAAAAATCAACACCAAAAAGCTCAGGAAACGGGAAAAGTACTCTGATTTACTCATTTCAGTAAATGTGTGAAAAAAGCACAATTGTGTTACAGTTCCCATGTACCTGCATCATAAAGTCGTGGTTAAGCACCAAAAGCGCTTTGCTTTAGCGAGAAAAAAGAAAAAATGTCCTATTATTTGAATCAAACTTTAAACTCTTATTCGCAATTGTCTTCCCTTGAATCTGAAAGTTCCTTTCGTTTTACGGGTCAAATGTCACAGCGCAATTATTCTGCGGTCTTTCTTGAATCTGCATCAGAGAGTCGCTGTAATAAACCAAAACGCTTTGCGGGGCGAGAAACACCAAAAAGACTAGACAACATGCTGAATGAGACAAATCAACACCAAAAGAGCTCAGGAAACGGGAAAAGTATTCTGATTTACTCATTTCAGTAAGTGTGAAGAAAGCACAATTGTGTTACAGTTCCCATGTACCTGCATCATAGAGTCGTGGTTAAGCACCAAAAGCGCTTTGCTTTAGCGAGAAAAGGCTCAGGACACGGAATAACATGAATTTGTACTCTGTTTTGCTCATTTCAGTATTAGTGTCACAAAAGCATAATAATTCTGCGGTCTTTCTTGAATCTGCACCAGAGAGTCGCTGTAATGAACCAAAACGCTTTGTGGGGCGAGAAACACCAAAAAGACTCGACAACAAGCTGAAAAAGACAAATCAACACATAAAGAGCTCAGGAAACGGGAAAAGTACTCTGATTTACTCATTTCAGTAAGTGTTTGAAAAAAGCACAATGTGTTTCCCTTCCCATGTACCTGCATCATAGAGTCGTGGTTAAGCACCAAAAGCGCTTTGCTCCAGCGAGAAAAACATAAAAATGACATATTATTTGAATCAAACTTTAAACTCTTTTTCGCAATTGTGTTCCCTTGAATCTGAAAGTTCCTTCCGTTTTACGGGTCAAATATCACAGCATTTGCAGGAAAAAGCTGAAGGGGACAGAGAATGCAGAAATGTGCAGTTACCATAGCAAGCACTACAATAACATGCTGGATTCCAAAACAGCACAGAAAAGGCTCAGGACAAGGAATTACATGTATTCTTACTCTGTTTTGCTCATTTCAGTATTAGTGTCACAAAAGCATAATAATTCTGCGGTCTTTCTTGAATCTGCATCAGAGAGTCGCTTTAATGAATCAAAACGCTTTGCAAGAAGAGAAACACCAAAAAGGCTCGACAACATGCTGAATGAGAAAAATCAACACCAAAAAGCTCAGGAAACGGGAAAAGTACTCTGATTTACTCATTTCAGTAAATGTGTGAAAAAAGCACAATTGTGTTACAGTTCCCATGTACCTGCATCATAAAGTCGTGGTTAAGCACCAAAAGCGCTTTGCTTTAGCGAGAAAAAAGAAAAAATGTCCTATTATTTGAATCAAACTTTAAACTCTTATTCGCAATTGTCTTCCCTTGAATCTGAAAGTTCCTTTCGTTTTACGGGTCAAATATCACAGCCCAATTATTCTGCGGTCTTTCTTGAATCTGCATCAGAGAGTCGCTGTAATAAACCAAAACGCTTTGCGGGGCGAGAAACACCAAAAAGACTAGACAACATGCTGAATGAGACAAAAAGAGCTCAGGAAACGGGAAAAGTATTCTGATTTACTCATTTCAGTAAGTGTGAAGAAAGCACAATTGTGTTACAGTTCCCATGTACCTGCATCATAGAGTCGTGGTTAAGCACCAAAAGCGCTTTGCTTTAGCAAGAAAAGGCTCAGGACACGGAATAACATGAATTTGTACTCTGTTTTGCTCATTTCAGCATGAGTGTCACAAAAGCATAATAATTCTGAGGGCTTTCTTGAATCTGCATCAGAGAGTCGCTGTAATAAACCAAAACGCTTTGCAGGGCGAGAAACACCAAAGAGGCTCGAGAACATGCTGAATAAGACAAATCAACACATAAAGAGCTCAGGAAACGGGAAAAGTACTCTGATTTACTCATTTCAGTAAGTGTTTGAAAAAAGCACAATGTGTTTCCCTTCCCATGTACCTGCATCATAGAGTCGTGGTTAAGCACCAAAAGCGCTTTGCTTTAGCGAGAAAAGGCTCAGGACACGGAATAACATGAATTTGTACTCTGTTCTGCTCATTTCAGTATTAGTGTCACAAAAGCATAATAATTCTGCGGGCTTTCTTGAATCTGCATCAGAGAGTCGCTGTAATAAAACAAAACGCTTTGCAGGGCGAGAAACACCAAAGAGGCTCGAGAACATGCTGAATAAGACAAATCAACACCAAAAGAGCTCAGGAAACGGGAAAAGTACTCTGATTTACTCATTTCAGTAAGTGTTTGAAAAAAGCACAATGTGTTTCCCTTCCCATGTACCTGCATCATAGAGTCGTGGTTAAGCACCAAAAGCGCTTTGCTTTAGCGAGAAAAGGCTCAGGACACGGAATTACATGTATTTGTACTCTGTTTTGCTCATTTCAGTATTAGTGTCACAAAAGCATAATAATTCTGCGGTCTTTCTTGAATCTGCACCAGAGAGTCGCTGTAATAAACCAAAACGCTTTGCGGGGCGAGAAACACCAAAAAGACTAGACAACATGCTGTATGAGACAAATCAACACCTAAAGAGCTCAGGAAACGGGAAAAGTATTCTGATTTACTCATTTCAGTAAGTGTGAAGAAAGCACAATTGTGTTACAGTTCCCATGTACCTGCATCATAGAGTCGTGGTTAAGCACCAAAAGCGCTTTGCTTTAGCGAGAAAAGGCTCAGGACACGGAATAACATGAATTTGTACTCTGTTTTGCTCATTTCAGTATTAGTGTCACAAAAGCATAATAATTCTGCGGGCTTTCTTGAATCTGCATCAGAGAGTCGCTGTAATAAACCAAAACGCTTTGCAGGGCGAGAAACACCAAAAAGGCTCGAGAACATGCTGAATAAGACAAATCAACACCAAAAAAGCTCAGGAAACCGGAAAAGTACTCTGATTTACTCATTTCAGTAAATGTGTGAAAAAAGCACAATTGTGTTACAGTTCCCATGTACCTGTATCACAGAGTCGTGGTTAAGCAACAAAAGCGCTTTGCTTTAGCGAGAAAAGGCTCAGGACACGAAATTACATGTATTTGTACTCTGTTTTGCTCATTTCAGTATTAGTGTCACAAAAGCATAATAATTCTGCGGTCTTACTTGAATCTGCATCAGAGAGTCGCTTTAATGAATCAAAACGCTTTGCAAGAAGAGAAACACCAAAAAGGCTCGACAACATGCTGAATGAGAAAAATCAACACCAAAAAGCTCAGGAAACGGGAAAAGTACTCTGATTTACTCATTTCAGTAAATGTGTGAAAAAAGCACAATTGTGTTACAGTTCCCATGTACCTGCATCATAAAGTCGTGGTTAAGCACCAAAAGCGCTTTGCTTTAGCGAGAAAAAAGAAAAAATGTCCTATTATTTGAATCAAACTTTAAACTCTTATTCGCAATTGTCTTCCCTTGAATCTGAAAGTTCCTTTAGTTTTACGGGTCAAATATCACAGCGCAATTATTCTGCGGTCTTTCTTGAATCTGCATCAGAGAGTCGCTGTAATAAACCAAAACGCTTTGCGGGGCGAGAAACACCAAAAAGACTATACAACATGCTGAATGAGACAAATCAACACCTAAAGAGCTCAGGAAACGGGAAAAGTATTCTGATTTACTCATTTCAGTAAGTGTGAAGAAAGCAAAATTGTGTAACAGTTCCCATGTACCTGCATCATAGAGTCGTGGTTAAGCACCAAAAGCGCTTTGCTTTAGCAAGAAAAGGCTCAGGACACGGAATAACATGAATTTGTACTCTGTTTTGCTCATTTCAGTATTAGTGTCACAAAAGCATAATAATTCTGCGGTCTTTCTTGAATCTGCACCAGAGAGTCGCTGTAATGAACCAAAACGCTTTGTGGGGCGAGAAACACCAAAAAGACTCGACAACATGCTGAAAAAGACAAATCAACACATAAAGAGCTCAGGAAACCGGAAAAGTACTCTGATTTACTCATTTCAGTAAGTGTTTGAAAAAAGCACAATGTGTTTCCCTTCCCATGTACCTGCATCATAGAGTCGTGGTTAAGCACCAAAAGCGCTTTGCTTTAGCGAGAAAAGGCTCAGGACACGGAATTACATGTATTTGTACTCTGTTTTGCTCATTTCAGTATTAGTGTCACAAAAGCATAATAATTCTGCGGTCTTTCTTGAATCTGCATCAGAGAGTCGCTTTAATGAATCAAAACGCTTTGCAAGAAGAGAAACACCAAAAAGGCTCGACAACATGCTGAATGAGAAAAATCAACACCAAAAAGCTCAGGAAACGGGAAAAGTACTCTGATTTACTCATTTCAGTAAATGTGTGAAAAAAGCACAATTGTGTTACAGTTCCCATGTACCTGCATCATAAAGTCGTGGTTAAGCACCAAAAGCGCTTTGCTTTAGCGAGAAAAGGCTCAGGACACGGAATAACATGAATTTGTACTCTGTTTTGCTCATTTCAGTATTAGTGTCACAAAAGCATAATAATTCTGCGGGCTTTCTTGAATCTGCATCAGAGAGTCGCTGTAATAAACCAAAACGCTTTGCAGGGCGAGAAACACCAAAAAGGCTCGAGAACATGCTGAATAAGACAAATCAACACCAAAAAAGCTCAGGAAACCGGAAAAGTACTCTAATTTACTCATTTCAGTAAATGTGTGAAAAAAGCACAATTGTGTTACAGTTCCCATGTACCTGTATCACAGAGTCGTGGTTAAGCAACAAAAGCGCTTTGCTTTAGCGAGAAAAGGCTCAGGACACGAAATTACATGTATTTGTACTCTGTTTTGCTCATTTCAGTATTAGTGTCACAAAAGCATAATAATTCTGCGGTCTTACTTGAATCTGCATCAGAGAGTCGCTTTAATGAATCAAAACGCTTTGCAAAGAGAGAAACACCAAAAAGGCTCGACAACATGCTGAATGAGAAAAATCAACACCAAAAAGCTCAGGAAACGGGAAAAGTACTCTGATTTACTCATTTCAGTAAATGTGTGAAAAAAGCACAATTGTGTTACAGTTCCCATGTACCTGCATCATAAAGTCGTGGTTAAGCACCAAAAGCGCTTTGCTTTAGCGAGAAAAAAGAAAAAATGTCCTATTATTTGAATCAAACTTTAAACTCTTATTCGCAATTGTCTTCCCTTGAATCTGAAAGTTCCTTTCGTTTTACGGGTCAAATATCACAGCGCAATTATTCTGCGGTCTTTCTTGAATCTGCATCAGAGAGTCGCTGTAATAAACCAAAACGCTTTGCGGGGCGAGAAACACCAAAAAGACTATACAACATGCTGAATGAGACAAATCAACACCTAAAGAGCTCAGGAAACGGGAAAAGTATTCTGATTTACTCATTTCAGTAAGTGTGAAGAAAGCAAAATTGTGTAACAGTTCCCATGTACCTGCATCATAGAGTCGTGGTTAAGCACCAAAAGCGCTTTGCTTTAGCAAGAAAAGGCTCAGGACACGGAATAACATGAATTTGTACTCTGTTTTGCTCATTTCAGTATTAGTGTCACAAAAGCATAATAATTCTGCGGTCTTTCTTGAATCTGCACCAGAGAGTCGCTGTAATGAACCAAAACGCTTTGTGGGGCGAGAAACACCAAAAAGACTCGACAACATGCTGAAAAAGACAAATCAACACATAAAGAGCTCAGGAAACGGGAAAAGTACTCTGATTTACTCATTTCAGTAAGTGTTTGAAAAAAGCACAATGTGTTTCCCTTCCCATGTACCTGCATCATAGAGTCGTGGTTAAGCACCAAAAGCGCTTTGCTCCAGCGAGAAAAACATAAAAATGACATATTATTTGAATCAAACTTTAAACTCTTTTTCGCAATTGTGTTCCCTTGAATCTGAAAGTTCCTTTCGTTTTACGGGTCAAATATCACAGCATTTGCAGGAAAAAGCTGAAGGGGACAGAGAATGCAGAAATGTGCAGTTACCATAGCAAGCACTACAATAACATGCTGGATGCCAAAACAGCACAGAAAAGGCTCAGGACAAGGAATTACATGTATTCTTACTCTGTTTTGCTCATTTCAGTATTAGTGTCACAAAAGCATAATAATTCTGCGGTCTTTCTTGAATCTGCATCAGAGAGTCGCTTTAATGAATCAAAATGCTTTGCAAGAAGAGAAACACCAAAAAGGCTCGACAACATGCTGAATGAGAAAAATCAACACCAAAAAGCTCAGGAAACGGGAAAAGTACTCTGATTTACTCATTTCAGTAAATGTGTGAAAAAAGCACAATTGTGTTACAGTTCCCATGTACCTGCATCATAAAGTCGTGGTTAAGCACCAAAAGCGCTTTGCTTTAGCGAGAAAAAAAAAAAAGTCCTATTATTTGAATCAAACTTTAAACTCTTATTCGCAATTGTCTTCCCTTGAATCTGAAAGTTCCTTTCGTTTTACGGGTCAAATATCACAGCGCAATTATTCTGCGGTCTTTCTTGAATCTGCATCAGAGAGTCGCTGTAATAAACCAAAACGCTTTGCGGGGCGAGAAACACCAAAAAGACTAGACAACATGCTGAATGAGACAAAAAGAGCTCAGGAAACGGGAAAAGTATTCTGATTTACTCATTTCAGTAAGTGTGAAGAAAGCACAATTGTGTTACAGTTCCCATGTACCTGCATCATAGAGTCGTGGTTAAGCACCAAAAGCGCTTTGCTTTAGCAAGAAAAGGCTCAGGACACGGAATAACATGAATTTGTACTCTGTTTTGCTCATTTCAGCATGAGTGTCACAAAAGCATAATAATTCTGAGGGCTTTCTTGAATCTGCATCAGAGAGTCGCTGTAATAAACCAAAACGCTTTGCAGGGCGAGAAACACCAAAGAGGCTCGAGAACATGCTGAATAAGACAAATCAACACATAAAGAGCTCAGGAAACGGGAAAAGTACTCTGATTTACTCATTTCAGTAAGTGTTTGAAAAAAGCACAATGTGTTTCCCTTCCCATGTACCTGCATCATAGAGTCGTGGTTAAGCACCAAAAGCGCTTTGCTTTAGCGAGAAAAGGCTCAGGACACGGAATTACATGTATTTGTAGTCTGTTTTGCTCATTTCAGTATTAGTGTCACAAAAGCATAATAATTCTGCGGTCTTTCTTGAATCTGCACCAGAGAGTCGCTGTAATAAACCAAAACGCTTTGCGGGGCGAGAAACACCAAAAAGACTAGACAACATGCTGTATGAGACAAATCAACACCTAAAGAGCTCAGGAAACGGGAAAGTATTCTGATTTACTCATTTCAGTAAGTGTGAAGAAAGCACAATTGTGTTACAGTTCCCATGTACCTGCATCATAGAGTCGTGGTTAAGCACCAAAAGCGCTTTGCTTTAGCGAGAAAAGGCTCAGGACACGGAATAACATGAATTTGTACTCTGTTCTGCTCATTTCAGTATTAGTGTCACAAAAGCATAATAATTCTGCGGGCTTTCTTGAATCTGCATCAGAGAGTCGCTGTAATAAAACAAAACGCTTTGCAGGGCGAGAAACACCAAAGAGGCTCGAGAACATGCTGAATAAGACAAATCAACACCAAAAGAGCTCAGGAAACGGGAAAAGTACTCTGATTTACTCATTTCAGTAAGTGTTTGAAAAAAGCACAATGTGTTTCCCTTCCCATGTACCTGCATCATAGAGTCGTGGTTAAGCACCAAAAGCGCTTTGCTTTAGCGAGAAAAGGCTCAGGACACGGAATTACATGTATTTGTACTCTGTTTTGCTCATTTCAGTATTAGTGTCACAAAAGCATAATAATTCTGCGGTCTTTCTTGAATCTGCACCAGAGAGTCGCTGTAATAAACCAAAACGCTTTGCGGGGCGAGAAACACCAAAAAGACTAGACAACATGCTGTATGAGACAAATCAACACCTAAAGAGCTCAGGAAACGGGAAAAGTATTCTGATTTACTCATTTTAGTAAGTGTGAAGAAAGCACAATTGTGTTACAGTTCCCATGTACCTGCATCATAGAGTCGTGGTTAAGCACCAAAAGCGCTTTGCTTTAGCGAGAAAAGGCTCAGGACACGGAATAACATGAATTTGTACTCTGTTTTGCTCATTTCAGTATTAGTGTCACAAAAGCATAATAATTCTGCGGGCTTTCTTGAATCTGCATCAGAGAGTCGCTGTAATAAACCAAAACGCTTTGCAGGGCGAGAAACACCAAAAAGGCTCGAGAACATGCTGAATAAGACAAATCAACACCAAAAAAGCTCAGGAAACCGGAAAAGTACTCTGATTTACTCATTTCAGTAAATGTGTGAAAAAAGCACAATTGTGTTACAGTTCCCATGTACCTGTATCACAGAGTCGTGGTTAAGCAACAAAAGCGCTTTGCTTTAGCGAGAAAAGGCTCAGGACACGAAATTACATGTATTTGTACTCTGTTTTGCTCATTTCAGTATTAGTGTCACAAAAGCATAATAATTCTGCGGTCTTACTTGAATCTGCATCAGAGAGTCGCTTTAATGAATCAAAACGCTTTGCAAGAAGAGAAACACCAAAAAGGCTCGACAACATGCTGAATGAGAAAAATCAACACCAAAAAGCTCAGGAAACGGGAAAAGTACTCTGATTTACTCATTTCAGTAAATGTGTGAAAAAAGCACAATTGTGTTACAGTTCCCATGTACCTGCATCATAAAGTCGTGGTTAAGCACCAAAAGCGCTTTGCTTTAGCGAGAAAAAAGAAAAAATGTCCTATTATTTGAATCAAACTTTAAACTCTTATTCGCAATTGTCTTCCCTTGAATCTGAAAGTTCCTTTAGTTTTACGGGTCAAATATCACAGCGCAATTATTCTGCGGTCTTTCTTGAATCTGCATCAGAGAGTCGCTGTAATAAACCAAAACGCTTTGCGGGGCGAGAAACACCAAAAAGACTATACAACATGCTGAATGAGACAAATCAACACCTAAAGAGCTCAGGAAACGGGAAAAGTATTCTGATTTACTCATTTCAGTAAGTGTGAAGAAAGCAAAATTGTGTAACAGTTCCCATGTACCTGCATCATAGAGTCGTGGTTAAGCACCAAAAGCGCTTTGCTTTAGCAAGAAAAGGCTCAGGACACGGAATAACATGAATTTGTACTCTGTTTTGCTCATTTCAGTATTAGTGTCACAAAAGCATAATAATTCTGAGGGCTTTCTTGAATCTGCATCAGAGAGTCGCTGTAATAAAACAAAACGCTTTGCAGGGCGAGAAACACCAAAGAGGCTCGAGAACATGCTAAATAAGACAAATCAACACATAAAGAGCTCAGGAAACGGGAAAAGTACTCTGATTTACTCATTTCAGTAAGTGTTTGAAAAAAGCACAATGTGTTTCCCTTCCCATGTACCTGCATCATAGAGTCGTGGTTAAGCACCAAAAGCGCTTTGCTTTAGCGAGAAAAGGCTCAGGACACGGAATTACATGTATTTGTACTCTGTTTTGCTCATTTCAGTATTAGTGTCACAAAAGCATAATAATTCTGCGGTCTTTCTTGAATCTGCATCAGAGAGTCGCTTTAATGAATCAAAACGCTTTGCAAGAAGAGAAACACCAAAAAGGCTCGACAACATGCTGAATGAGAAAAATCAACACCAAAAAGCTCAGGAAACGGGAAAAGTACTCTGATTTACTCATTTCAGTAAATGTGTGAAAAAAGCACAATTGTGTTACAGTTCCCATGTACCTGCATCATAAAGTCGTGGTTAAGCACCAAAAGCGCTTTGCTTTAGCGAGAAAAGGCTCAGGACACGGAATAACATGAATTTGTACTCTGTTTTGCTCATTTCAGTATTAGTGTCACAAAAGCATAATAATTCTGCGGGCTTTCTTGAATCTGCATCAGAGAGTCGCTGTAATAAACCAAAACGCTTTGCAGGGCGAGAAACACCAAAAAGGCTCGAGAACATGCTGAATAAGACAAATCAACACCAAAAAAGCTCAGGAAACCGGAAAAGTACTCTGATTTACTCATTTCAGTAAATGTGTGAAAAAAGCACAATTGTGTTACAGTTCCCATGTACCTGTATCACAGAGTCGTGGTTAAGCACCAAAAGCGCTTTGCTTTAGCGAGAAAAGGCTCAGGACACGAAATTACATGTATTTGTACTCTGTTTTGCTCATTTCAGTATTAGTGTCACAAAAGCATAATAATTCTGCGGTCTTACTTGAATCTGCATCAGAGAGTCGCTTTAATGAATCAAAACGCTTTGCAAGAAGAGAAACACCAAAAAGGCTCGACAACATGCTGAATGAGAAAAATCAACACCAAAAAGCTCAGGAAACGGGAAAAGTACTCTGATTTACTCATTTCAGTAAATGTGTGAAAAAAGCACAATTGTGTTACAGTTCCCATGTACCTGCATCATAAAGTCGTGGTTAAGCACCAAAAGCGCTTTGCTTTAGCGAGAAAAAAGAAAAAATGTCCTATTATTTGAATCAAACTTTAAACTCTTATTCGCAATTGTCTTCCCTTGAATCTGAAAGTTCCTTTAGTTTTACGGGTCAAATATCACAGCGCAATTATTCTGCGGTCTTTCTTGAATCTGCATCAGAGAGTCGCTGTAATAAACCAAAACGCTTTGCGGGGCGAGAAACACCAAAAAGACTATACAACATGCTGAATGAGACAAATCAACACCTAAAGAGCTCAGGAAACGGGAAAAGTATTCTGATTTACTCATTTCAGTAAGTGTGAAGAAAGCAAAATTGTGTAACAGTTCCCATGTACCTGCATCATAGAGTCGTGGTTAAGCACCAAAAGCGCTTTGCTTTAGCAAGAAAAGGCTCAGGACACGGAATAACATGAATTTGTACTCTGTTTTGCTCATTTCAGTATTAGTGTCACAAAAGCATAATAATTCTGCGGTCTTTCTTGAATCTGCACCAGAGAGTCGCTGTAATGAACCAAAACGCTTTGTGGGGCGAGAAACACCAAAAAGGCTCGAGAACATGCTGAATAAGACAAATCAACACCAAAAAAGCTCAGGAAACCGGAAAAGTACTCTGATTTACTCATTTCAGTAAATGTGTGAAAAAAGCACAATTGTGTTTCCCTTCCCATGTACCTGCATCATAGAGTCGTGGTTAAGCACCAAAAGCGCTTTGCTTTAGCGAGAAAAGGCTCAGGACACGGAATTACATGTATTTGTACTCTGTTTTGCTCATTTCAGTATTAGTGTCACAAAAGCATAATAATTCTGCGGTCTTTCTTGAATCTGCATCAGAGAGTCGCTTTAATGAATCAAAACGCTTTGCAAGAAGAGAAACACCAAAAAGGCTCGACAACATGCTGAATGAGAAAAATCAACACCAAAAAGCTCAGGAAACGGGAAAAGTACTCTGATTTACTCATTTCAGTAAATGTGTGAAAAAAGCACAATTGTGTTACAGTTCCCATGTACCTGCATCATAAAGTCGTGGTTAAGCACCAAAAGCGCTTTGCTTTAGCGAGAAAAAAGAAAAAATTTCCTATTATTTGAATCAAACTTTAAACTCTTATTCGCAATTGTCTACCCTTGAATCTGAAAGTTCCTTTCGTTTTACGGGTCAAATATCACAGCCCAATTATTCTGCGGTCTTTCTTGAATCTGCATCAGAGAGTCGCTGTAATAAACCAAAACGCTTTGCGGGGCGAGAAACACCAAAAAGACTAGACAACATGCTGAATGAGACAAAAAGAGCTCAGGAAACGGGAAAAGTATTCTGATTTACTCATTTCAGTAAGTGTGAAGAAAGCACAATTGTGTTACAGTTCCCATGTACCTGCATCATAGAGTCGTGGTTAAGCACCAAAAGCGCTTTGCTTTAGCGAGAAAAGGCTCAGGACACGGAATAACATGAATTTGTACTCTGTTTTGCTCATTTCAGCATGAGTGTCACAAAAGCATAATAATTCTGAGGGCTTTCTTGAATCTGCATCAGAGAGTCGCTGTAATAAAACAAAACGCTTTGCAGGGCGAGAAACACCAAAGAGGCTCGAGAACATGCTAAATAAGACAAATCAACACATAAAGAGCTCAGGAAACGGGAAAAGTACTCTGATTTACTCATTTCAGTAAGTGTTTGAAAAAAGCACAATGTGTTTCCCTTCCCATGTACCTGCATCATAGAGTCGTGGTTAAGCACCAAAAGCGCTTTGCTTTAGCGAGAAAAGGCTCAGGACACGGAATTACATGTATTTGTACTCTGTTTTGCTCATTTCAGTATTAGTGTCACAAAAGCATAATAATTCTGCGGTCTTTCTTGAATCTGCATCAGAGAGTCGCTTTAATGAATCAAAACGCTTTGCAAGAAGAGAAACACCAAAAAGGCTCGACAACATGCTGAATGAGAAAAATCAACACCAAAAAGCTCAGGAAACGGGAAAAGTACTCTGATTTACTCATTTCAGTAAATGTGTGAAAAAAGCACAATTGTGTTACAGTTCCCATGTACCTGCATCATAAAGTCGTGGTTAAGCACCAAAAGCGATTTGCTTTAGCGAGAAAAAAGAAAAAATGTCCTATTATTTGAATCAAACTTTAAACTCTTATTCGCAATTGTCTTCCCTTGAATCTGAAAGTTCCTTTCGTTTTACGGGTCAAATGTCACAGCGCAATTATTCTGCGGTCTTTCTTGAATCTGCATCAGAGAGTCGCTGTAATAAACCAAAACGCTTTGCGGGGCGAGAAACACCAAAAAGACTAGACAACATGCTGAATGAGACAAATCAACACCAAAAGAGCTCAGGAAACGGGAAAAGTATTCTGATTTACTCATTTCAGTAAGTGTGAAGAAAGCACAATTGTGTTACAGTTCCCATGTACCTGCATCATAGAGTCGTGGTTAAGCACCAAAAGCGCTTTGCTTTAGCGAGAAAAGGCTCAGGACACGGAATAACATGAATTTGTACTCTGTTTTGCTCATTTCAGTATTAGTGTCACAAAAGCATAATAATTCTGCGGGCTTTCTTGAATCTGCATCAGAGAGTCGCTGTAATAAACCAAAACGCTTTGCAGGGCGAGAAACACCAAAGAGGCTCGAGAACATGCTGAATAAGACAAATCAACACCAAAAAAGCTCAGGAAACCGGAAAAGTACTCTGATTTACTCATTTCAGTAAATGTGTGAAAAAAGCACAATTGTGTTACAGTTCCCATGTACCTGCATCACAGAGTCGTGTTTAAGCAACAAAAGCGCTTTGCTTTAGCGAGAAAAGGCTCAGGACACGGAATTACATGTATTAGTACTCTGTTTTGCTCATTTCAGTATTAGTGTCACAAAAGCATAATAATTCTGCGGTCTTTCTTGAATCTGCACCAGAGAGTCGCTGTAATGAACCAAAACGCTTTGTGGGGCGAGAAACACCAAAAAGACTCGACAACATGCTGAAAAAGACAAATCAACACATAAAGAGCTCAGGAAACGGGAAAAGTACTCTGATTTACTCATTTCAGTAAGTGTTTGAAAAAAGCACAATGTGTTTCCCTTCCCATGTACCTGCATCATAGAGTCGTGGTTAAGCACCAAAAGCGCTTTGCTCCAGCGAGAAAAACATAAAAATGACATATTATTTGAATCAAACTTTAAACTCTTTTTCGCAATTGTGTTCCCTTGAATCTGAAAGTTCCTTCCGTTTTACGGGTCAAATATCACAGCATTTGCAGGAAAAAGCTGAAGGGGACAGAGAATGCAGAAATGTGCAGTTACCATAGCAAGCACTACAATAACATGCTGGATGCCAAAACAGCACAGAAAAGGCTCAGGACAAGGAATTACATGTATTCTTACTCTGTTTTGCTCATTTCAGTATTAGTGTCACAAAAGCATAATAATTCTGCGGTCTTTCTTGAATCTGCATCAGAGAGTCGCTTTAATGAATCAAAACGCTTTGCAAGAAGAGAAACACCAAAAAGGCTCGACAACATGCTGAATGAGAAAAATCAACACCAAAAAGCTCAGGAAACGGGAAAAGTACTCTGATTTACTCATTTCAGTAAATGTGTGAAAAAAGCACAATTGTGTTACAGTTCCCATGTACCTGCATCATAAAGTCGTGGTTAAGCACCAAAAGCGCTTTGCTTTAGCGAGAAAAAAGAAAAAATTTCCTATTATTTGAATCAAACTTTAAACTCTTATTCGCAATTGTCTTCCCTTGAATCTGAAAGTTCCTTTCGTTTTACGGGTCAAATATCACAGCCCAATTATTCTGCGGTCTTTCTTGAATCTGCACCAGAGAGTCGCTGTAATAAACCAAAACGCTTTGCGGGGCGAGAAACACCAAAAAGACTAGACAACATGCTGTATGAGACAAATCAACACCTAAAGAGCTCAGGAAACGGGAAAAGTATTCTGATTTACTCATTTCAGTAAGTGTGAAGAAAGCACAATTGTGTTACAGTTCCCATGTACCTGCATCATAGAGTCGTGGTTAAGCACCAAAAGCGCTTTGCTTTAGCAAGAAAAGGCTCAGGACACGGAATAACATGAATTTGTACTCTGTTTTGCTCATTTCAGTATTAGTGTCACAAAAGCATAATAATTCTGCGGGCTTTCTTGAATCTGCATCAGAGAGTCGCTGTAATAAACCAAAACGCTTTGCAGGGCGAGAAACACCAAAAAGGCTCGAGAACATGCTGAATAAGACAAATCAACACCAAAAAAGCTCAGGAAACCGGAAAAGTACTCTGATTTACTCATTTCAGTAAATGTGTGAAAAAAGCACAATTGTGTTACAGTTCCCATGTACCTGTATCACAGAGTCGTGGTTAAGCAACAAGAGCGCTTTGCTTTAGCGAGAAAGGGCTCTGGACACGAAATTACATGTATTTGTACTCTGTTTTGCTCATTTCAGTATTAGTGTCACAAAAGCATAATAATTCTGCGGTCTTTCTTGAATCTGCATCAGAGAGTCGCTTTAATGAATCAAAACGCTTTGCAAGAAGAGAAACACCAAAAAGGCTCGACAACATGCTGAATGAGAAAAATCAACACCAAAAAGCTCAGGAAACGGGAAAAGTACTCTGATTTACTCATTTCAGTAAATGTGTGAAAAAAGCACAATTGTGTTACAGTTCCCATGTACCTGCATCATAAAGTCGTGGTTAAGCACCAAAAGCGCTTTGCTTTAGCGAGAAAAAAGAAAAAATGTCCTATTATTTGAATCAAACTTTAAACTCTTATTCGCAATTGTCTTCCCTTGAATCTGAAAGTTCCTTTCGTTTTACGGGTCAAATATCACAGCCCAATTATTCTGCGGTCTTTCTTGAATCTGCATCAGAGAGTCGCTGTAATAAACCAAAACGCTTTGCGGGGCGAGAAACACCAAAAAGACTAGACAACATGCTGAATGAGACAAATCAACACCTAAAGAGCTCAGGAAACGGGAAAAGTATTCTGATTTACTCATTTCAGTAAGTGTGAAGAAAGCAAAATTGTGTTACAGTTCCCATGTACCTGCATCATAGAGTCGTGGTTAAGCACCAAAAGCGCTTTGCTTTAGCAAGAAAAGGCTCAGGACACGGAATAACATGAATTTGTACTCTGTTTTGCTCATTTCAGCATGAGTGTCACAAAAGCATAATAATTCTGAGGGCTTTCTTGAATCTGCATCAGAGAGTCGCTGTAATAAAACAAAACGCTTTGCAGGGCGAGAAACACCAAAGAGGCTCGAGAACATGCTGAATAAGACAAATCAACACATAAAGAGCTCAGGAAACGGGAAAAGTACTCTGATTTACTCATTTCAGTAAGTGTTTGAAAAAAGCACAATGTGTTTCCCTTCCCATGTACCTGCATCATAGAGTCGTGGTTAAGCACCAAAAGCGCTTTGCTTTAGCGAGAAAAGGCTCAGGACACGGAATTACATGTATTTGTACTCTGTTTTGCTCATTTCAGTATTAGTGTCACAAAAGCATAATAATTCTGCGGTCTTTCTTGAATCTGCATCAGAGAGTCGCTTTAATGAATCAAAACGCTTTGCAAGAAGAGAAACACCAAAAAGGCTCGACAACATGCTGAATGAGAAAAATCAACACCAAAAAGCTCAGGAAACGGGAAAAGTATTCTGATTTACTCATTTCAGTAAGTGTGAAGAAAGCACAATTGTGTTACAGTTCCCATGTACCTGCATCATAGAGTCGTGGTTAAGCACCAAAAGCGCTTTGCTTTAGCGAGAAAAAAGAAAAAATGTCCTATTATTTGAATCAAACTTTAAACTCTTATTCGCAATTGTCTTCCCTTGAATCTTAAAGTTCCTTTCGTTTTACTGGTCAAATGTCACAGCGCAATTATTCTGCGGTCTTTCTTGAATCTGCATCAGAGAGTCGCTGTAATAAACCAAAACGCTTTGCGGGGCGAGAAACACCAAAAAGACTAGACAACATGCTGAATGAGACAAATCAACACCAAAAGAGCTCAGGAAACGGGAAAAGTATTCTGATTTACTCATTTCAGTAAGTGTGAAGAAAGCACAATTGTGTTACAGTTCCCATGTACCTGCATCATAGAGTCGTGGTTAAGCACCAAAAGCGCTTTGCCTTAGCAAGAAAAGGCTCAGGACACGGAATAACATGAATTTGTACTCTGTTTTGCTCATTTCAGTATGAGTGTCACAAAAGCATAATAATTCTGAGGGCTTTCTTGAATCTGCATCAGAGAGTCGCTGTAATAAAACAAAACGCTTTGCAGGGCGAGAAACACCAAAGAGGCTCGAGAACATGCTGAATAAGACAAATCAACACATAAAGAGCTCAGGAAACGGGAAAAGTACTCTGATTTACTCATTTCAGTAAGTGTTTGAAAAAAGCACAATGTGTTTCCCTTCCCATGTACCTGCATCATAGAGTCGTGGTTAAGCACCAAAAGCGCTTTGCTTTAGCGAGAAAAGGCTCAGGACACGGAATTACATGTATTTGTACTCTGTTTTGCTCATTTCAGTATTAGTGTCACAAAAGCATAATAATTCTGCGGTCTTTCTTGAATCTGCATCAGAGAGTCGCTTTAATGAATCAAAACGCTTTGCAAGAAGAGAAACACCAAAAAGGCTCGACAACATGCTGAATGAGAAAAATCAACACCAAAAAGCTCAGGAAACGGGAAAAGTATTCTGATTTACTCATTTCAGTAAGTGTGAAGAAAGCACAATTGTGTTACAGTTCCCATGTACCTGCATCATAGAGTCGTGGTTAAGCACCAAAAGCGCTTTGCTTTAGCAAGAAAAGGCTCAGGACACGGAATAACATGAATTTGTACTCTGTTTTGCTCATTTCAGTATGAGTGTCACAAAAGCATAATAATTCTGAGGGCTTTCTTGAATCTGCATCAGAGAGTCGCTGTAATAAAACAAAACGCTTTGCAGGGCGAGAAACACCAAAGAGGCTCGAGAACATGCTGAATAAGACAAATCAACACATAAAGAGCTCAGGAAACGGGAAAAGTACTCTGATTTACTCATTTCAGTAAGTGTTTGAAAAAAGCACAATGTGTTTCCCTTCCCATGTACCTGCATCATAGAGTCGTGGTTAAGCACCAAAAGCGCTTTGCTTTAGCGAGAAAAGGCTCAGGACACGGAATTACATGTATTTGTACTCTGTTTTGCTCATTTCAGTATTAGTGTCACAAAAGCATAATAATTCTGCGGTCTTTCTTGAATCTGCATCAGAGAGTCGCTTTAATGAATCAAAACGCTTTGCAAGAAGAGAAACACCAAAAAGGCTCGACAACATGCTGAATGAGAAAAATCAACACCAAAAAGCTCAGGAAACGGGAAAAGTACTCTGATTTACTCATTTCAGTAAATGTGTGAAAAAAGCACAATTGTGTTACAGTTCCCATGTACCTGCATCATAAAGTCGTGGTTAAGCACCAAAAGCGCTTTGCTTTAGCGAGAAAAAAGAAAAAATGTCCTATTATTTGAATCAAACTTTAAACTCTTATTCGCAATTGTCTTCCCTTGAATCTGAAAGTTCCTTTCGTTTTACGGGTCAAATGTCACAGCGCAATTATTCTGCGGTCTTTCTTGAATCTGCATCAGAGAGTCGCTGTAATAAACCAAAACGCTTTGCGGGGCGAGAAACACCAAAAAGACTAGACAACATGCTGAATGAGACAAATCAACACCAAAAGAGCTCAGGAAACGGGAAAAGTATTCTGATTTACTCATTTCAGTAAGTGTGAAGAAAGCACAATTGTGTTACAGTTCCCATGTACCTGCATCATAGAGTCGTGGTTAAGCACCAAAAGCGCTTTGCTTTAGCGAGAAAAGGCTCAGGACACGGAATAACATGAATTTGTACTCTGTTTTGCTCATTTCAGCATGAGTGTCACAAAAGCATAATAATTCTGAGGGCTTTCTTGAATCTGCATCAGAGAGTCGCTGTAATAAAACAAAACGCTTTGCAGGGCGAGAAACACCAAAGAGGCTCGAGAACATGCTGAATAAGACAAATCAACACATAAAGAGCTCAGGAAACGGGAAAAGTACTCTGATTTACTCATTTCAGTAAGTGTTTGAAAAAAGCACAATGTGTTTCCCTTCCCATGTACCTGCATCATAGAGTCGTGGTTAAGCACCAAAAGCGCTTTGCTTTAGCGAGAAAAGGCTCAGGACACGGAATTACATGTATTTGTACTCTGTTTTGCTCATTTTAGTATTAGTGTCACAAAAGCATAATAATTCTGCGGTCTTTCTTGAATCTGCATCAGAGAGTCGCTTTAATGAATCAAAACGCTTTGCAAGAAGAGAAACACCAAAAAGGCTCGACAACATGCTGAATGAGAAAAATCAACACCAAAAAGCTCAGGAAACGGGAAAAGTACTCTGATTTACTCATTTCAGTAAATGTGTGAAAAAAGCACAATTGTGTTACAGTTCCCATGTACCTGCATCATAAAGTCGT
The DNA here is from genome assembly GCF_033239565.1 of Halichoeres trimaculatus. Lineage (NCBI taxonomy): Eukaryota > Metazoa > Chordata > Actinopteri > Labriformes > Labridae > Halichoeres > Halichoeres trimaculatus. The sequence goes on from NW_027437251.1 coordinate 58,168, forward strand.
GGTTAAGCACCAAAAGCGCTTTGCTTTAGCGAGAAAAAAGAAAAAATGTCCTATTATTTGAATCAAACTTTAAACTCTTATTCGCAATTGTCTTCCCTTGAATCTTAAAGTTCCTTTCGTTTTACGGGTCAAATGTCACAGCGCAATTATTCTGCGGTCTTTCTTGAATCTGCATCAGAGAGTCGCTGTAATAAACCAAAACGCTTTGCGGGGCGAGAAACACCAAAAAGACTAGACAACATGCTGAATGAGACAAATCAACACCAAAAGAGCTCAGGAAACGGGAAAAGTATTCTGATTTACTCATTTCAGTAAGTGTGAAGAAAGCACAATTGTGTTACAGTTCCCATGTACCTGCATCATAAAGTCGTGGTTAAGCACCAAAAGCGCTTTGCTTTAGCGAGAAAAAAGAAAAAATTTCCTATTATTTGAATCAAACTTTAAACTCTTATTCGCAATTGTCTTCCCTTGAATCTGAAAGTTCCTTTCGTTTTACGGGTCAAATATCACAGCCCAATTATTCTGCGGTCTTTCTTGAATCTGCATCAGAGAGTCGCTGTAATAGACCAAAACGCTTTGCGGGGCGAGAAACACCAAAAAGACTAGACAACATGCTGAATGAGACAAAAAGAGCTCAGGAAACGGGAAAAGTATTCTGATTTACTCATTTCAGTAAGTGTGAAGAAAGCACAATTGTGTTACAGTTCCCATGTACCTGCATCATAGAGTCGTGGTTAAGCACCAAAAGCGCTTTGCCTTAGCAAGAAAAGGCTCAGGACACGGAATAACATGAATTTGTACTCTGTTTTGCTCATTTCAGTATGAGTGTCACAAAAGCATAATAATTCTGAGGGCTTTCTTGAATCTGCATCAGAGAGTCGCTGTAATAAAACAAAACGCTTTGCAGGGCGAGAAACACCAAAGAGGCTCGAGAACATGCTGAATAAGACAAATCAACACATAAAGAGCTCAGGAAACGGGAAAAGTACTCTGATTTACTCATTTCAGTAAGTGTTTGAAAAAAGCACAATGTGTTTCCCTTCCCATGTACCTGCATCATAGAGTCGTGGTTAAGCACCAAAAGCGCTTTGCTTTAGCGAGAAAAGGCTCAGGACACGGAATTACATGTATTTGTACTCTGTTTTGCTCATTTCAGTATTAGTGTCACAAAAGCATAATAATTCTGCGGTCTTTCTTGAATCTGCATCAGAGAGTCGCTTTAATGAATCAAAACGCTTTGCAAGAAGAGAAACACCAAAAAGGCTCGACAACATGCTGAATGAGAAAAATCAACACCAAAAAGCTCAGGAAACGGGAAAAGTATTCTGATTTACTCATTTCAGTAAGTGTTTGAAGAAAGCACAATGTGTTTCCCTTCCCATGTACCTGCATCATAGAGTCGTGGTTAAGCACCAAAAGCGCTTTGCTTTAGCGAGAAAAGGCTCAAGACACGGAATTACATGTATTTGTACTCTGTTTTGCTCATTTCAGTATTAGTGTCACAAAAGCATAATAATTCTGCGGTCTTTCTTGAATCTGCACCAGAGAGTCGCTGTAATAAACCAAAACGCTTTGCGGGGCGAGAAACACCAAAAAGACTAGACAACATGCTGTATGAGACAAATCAACACCTAAAGAGCTCAGGAAACGGGAAAAGTATTCTGATTTACTCATTTCAGTAAGTGTGAAGAAAGCACAATTGTGTTACAGTTCCCATGTACCTGCATCATAGAGTCGTGGTTAAGCACCAAAAGCGCTTTGCTTTAGCGAGAAAAGGCTCAGGACACGGAATAACATGAATTTGTACTCTGTTTTGCTCATTTCAGTATTAGTGTCACAAAAGCATAATAATTCTGCGGGCTTTCTTGAATCTGCATCAGAGAGTCGCTGTAATAAACCAAAACGCTTTGCAGGGCGAGAAACACCAAAAAGGCTCGAGAACATGCTGAATAAGACAAATCAACACCAAAAAAGCTCAGGAAACCGGAAAAGTACTCTGATTTACTCATTTCAGTAAATGTGTGAAAAAAGCACAATTGTGTTACAGTTCCCATGTACCTGTATCACAGAGTCGTGGTTAAGCAACAAGAGCGCTTTGCTTTAGCGAGAAAGGGCTCTGGACACGAAATTACATGTATTTGTACTCTGTTTTGCTCATTTCAGTATTAGTGTCACAAAAGCATAATAATTCTGCGGTATTACTTGAATCTGCATCAGAGAGTCGCTTTAATGAATCAAAACGCTTTGCAAGAAGAGAAACACCAAAAAGGCTCGACAACATGCTGAATGAGAAAAATCAACACCAAAAAGCTCAGGAAACGGGAAAAGTACTCTGATTTACTCATTTCAGTAAATGTGTGAAAAAAGCACAATTGTGTTACAGTTCCCATGTACCTGCATCATAAAGTCGTGGTTAAGCACCAAAAGCGCTTTGCTTTAGCGAGAAAAAAAAAAATGTCCTATTATTTGAATCAAACTTTAAACTCTTATTCGCAATTGTCTTCCCTTGAATCTGAAAGTTCCTTTCGTTTTACGGGTCAAATATCACAGCCCAATTATTCTGCGGTCTTTCTTGAATCTGCATCAGAGAGTCGCTGTAATAAACCAAAACGCTTTGCGGGGCGAGAAACACCAAAAAGACTAGACAACATGCTGAATGAGACAAATCAACACCTAAAGAGCTCAGGAAACGGGAAAAGTATTCTGATTTACTCATTTCAGTAAGTGTGAAGAAAGCAAAATTGTGTTACAGTTCCCATGTACCTGCATCATAGAGTCGTGGTTAAGCACCAAAAGCGCTTTGCTTTAGCAAGAAAAGGCTCAGGACACGGAATAACATGAATTTGTACTCTGTTTTGCTCATTTCAGCATGAGTGTCACAAAAGCATAATAATTCTGAGGGCTTTCTTGAATCTGCATCAGAGAGTCGCTGTAATAAAACAAAACGCTTTGCAGGGCGAGAAACACCAAAGAGGCTCGAGAACATGCTGAATAAGACTAATCAACACATAAAGAGCTCAGGAAACGGGAAAAGTACTCTGATTTACTCATTTCAGTAAGTGTTTGAAAAAAGCACAATGTGTTTCCCTTCCCATGTACCTGCATCATAGAGTCGTGGTTAAGCACCAAAAGCGCTTTGCTTTAGCGAGAAAAGGCTCAGGACACGGAATTACATGTATTTGTACTCTGTTTTGCTCATTTCAGTATTAGTGTCACAAAAGCATAATAATTCTGCGGTCTTTCTTGAATCTGCATCAGAGAGTCGCTTTAATGAATCAAAACGCTTTGCAAGAAGAGAAACACCAAAAAGGCTCGACAACATTCTGAATGAGAAAAATCAACACCAAAAAGCTCAGGAAACGGGAAAAGTACTCTGATTTACTCATTTCAGTAAATGTGTGAAAAAAGCACAATTGTGTTACAGTTCCCATGTACCTGCATCATAAAGTCGTGGTTAAGCACCAAAAGCGCTTTGCTTTAGCGAGAAAAAAGAAAAAATGTCCTATTATTTGAATCAAACTTTAAACTCTTATTCGCAATTGTCTTCCCTTGAATCTGAAAGTTCCTTTCGTTTTACGGGTCAAATGTCACAGCGCAATTATTCTGCGGTCTTTCTTGAATCTGCATCAGAGAGTCGCTGTAATAAACCAAAACGCTTTGCGGGGCGAGAAACACCAAAAAGACTAGACAACATGCTGAATGAGACAAATCAACACCAAAAGAGCTCAGGAAACGGGAAAAGTATTCTGATTTACTCATTTCAGTAAGTGTGAAGAAAGCACAATTGTGTTACAGTTCCCATGTACCTGCATCATAGAGTCGTGGTTAAGCACCAAAAGCGCTTTGCTTTAGCGAGAAAAGGCTCAGGACACGGAATAACATGAATTTGTACTCTGTTTTGCTCATTTCAGCATGAGTGTCACAAAAGCATAATAATTCTGAGGGCTTTCTTGAATCTGCATCAGAGAGTTGTTGTAATAAAACAAAACGCTTTGCAGGGCGAGAAACACCAAAGAGGCTCGAGAACATGCTGAATAAGACAAATCAACACATAAAGAGCTCAGGAAACGGGAAAAGTACTCTGATTTACTCATTTCAGTAAGTGTTTGAAAAAAGCACAATGTGTTTCCCTTCCCATGTACCTGCATCATAGAGTCGTGGTTAAGCACCAAAAGCGCTTTGCTTTAGCGAGAAAAGGCTCAGGACACGGAATTACATGTATTTGTACTCTGTTTTGCTCATTTCAGTATTAGTGTCACAAAAGCATAATAATTCTGCGGTCTTTCTTGAATCTGCATCAGAGAGTCGCTTTAATGAATCAAAACGCTTTGCAAGAAGAGAAACACCAAAAAGGCTCGACAACATGCTGAATGAGAAAAATCAACACCAAAAAGCTCAGGAAACGGGAAAAGTACTCTGATTTACTCATTTCAGTAAATGTGTGAAAAAAGCACAATTGTGTTACAGTTCCCATGTACCTGCATCATAAAGTCGTGGTTAAGCACCAAAAGCGCTTTGCTTTAGCGAGAAAAAAGAAAAAATGTCCTATTATTTGAATCAAACTTTAAACTCTTATTCGCAATTGTCTTCCCTTGAATCTTAAAGTTCCTTTCGTTTTACGGGTCAAATGTCACAGCGCAATTATTCTGCGGTCTTTCTTGAATCTGCATCAGAGAGTCGCTGTAATAAACCAAAACGCTTTGCGGGGCGAGAAACACCAAAAAGACTAGACAACATGCTGAATGAGACAAATCAACACCAAAAGAGCTCAGGAAACGGGAAAAGTATTCTGATTTACTCATTTCAGTAAGTGTGAAGAAAGCACAATTGTGTTACAGTTCCCATGTACCTGCATCATAGAGTCGTGGTTAAGCACCAAAAGCGCTTTGCTTTAGCGAGAAAAGGCTCAGGACACGGAATAACATGAATTTGTACTCTGTTTTGCTCATTTCAGTATTAGTGTCACAAAAGCATAATAATTCTGCGGGCTTTCTTGAATCTGCATCAGAGAGTCGCTGTAATAAACCAAAACGCTTTGCAGGGCGAGAAACACCAAAGAGGCTCGAGAACATGCTGAATAAGACAAATCAACACCAAAAAAGCTCAGGAAACCGGAAAAGTACTCTGATTTACTCATTTCAGTAAATGTGTGAAAAAAGCACAATTGTGTTACAGTTCCCATGTACCTGTATCACAGAGTCGTGGTTAAGCAACAAGAGCGCTTTGCTTTAGCGAGAAAGGGCTCTGGACACGAAATTACATGTATTTGTACTCTGTTTTGCTCATTTCAGTATTAGTGTCACAAAAGCATAATAATTCTGCGGTATTACTTGAATCTGCATCAGAGAGTCGCTTTAATGAATCAAAACGCTTTGCAAGAAGAGAAACACCAAAAAGGCTCGACAACATGCTGAATGAGAAAAATCAACACCAAAAAGCTCAGGAAACGGGAAAAGTACTCTGATTTACTCATTTCAGTAAATGTGTGAAAAAAGCACAATTGTGTTACAGTTCCCATGTACCTGCATCATAAAGTCGTGGTTAAGCACCAAAAGCGCTTTGCTTTAGCGAGAAAAAAAAAAATGTCCTATTATTTGAATCAAACTTTAAACTCTTATTCGCAATTGTCTTCCCTTGAATCTGAAAGTTCCTTTCGTTTTACGGGTCAAATATCACAGCCCAATTATTCTGCGGTCTTTCTTGAATCTGCATCAGAGAGTCGCTGTAATAAACCAAAACGCTTTGCGGGGCGAGAAACACCAAAAAGACTAGACAACATGCTGAATGAGACAAATCAACACCTAAAGAGCTCAGGAAACGGGAAAAGTATTCTGATTTACTCATTTCAGTAAGTGTGAAGAAAGCAAAATTGTGTTACAGTTCCCATGTACCTGCATCATAGAGTCGTGGTTAAGCACCAAAAGCGCTTTGCTTTAGCAAGAAAAGGCTCAGGACACGGAATAACATGAATTTGTACTCTGTTTTGCTCATTTCAGCATGAGTGTCACAAAAGCATAATAATTCTGAGGGCTTTCTTGAATCTGCATCAGAGAGTCGCTGTAATAAAACAAAACGCTTTGCAGGGCGAGAAACACCAAAGAGGCTCGAGAACATGCTGAATAAGACAAATCAACACATAAAGAGCTCAGGAAACGGGAAAAGTACTCTGATTTACTCATTTCAGTAAGTGTTTGAAAAAAGCACAATGTGTTTCCCTTCCCATGTACCTGCATCATAGAGTCGTGGTTAAGCACCAAAAGCGCTTTGCTTTAGCGAGAAAAGGCTCAGGACACGGAATTACATGTATTTGTACTCTGTTTTGCTCATTTCAGTATTAGTGTCACAAAAGCATAATAATTCTGCGGTCTTTCTTGAATCTGCATCAGAGAGTCGCTTTAATGAATCAAAACGCTTTGCAAGAAGAGAAACACCAAAAAGGCTCGACAACATGCTGAATGAGAAAAATCAACACCAAAAAGCTCAGGAAACGGGAAAAGTACTCTGATTTACTCATTTCAGTAAATGTGTGAAAAAAGCACAATTGTGTTACAGTTCCCATGTACCTGCATCATAAAGTCGTGGTTAAGCACCAAAAGCGCTTTGCTTTAGCGAGAAAAAAGAAAAAATGTCCTATTATTTGAATCAAACTTTAAACTCTTATTCGCAATTGTCTTCCCTTGAATCTGAAAGTTCCTTTCGTTTTACGGGTCAAATGTCACAGCGCAATTATTCTGCGGTCTTTCTTGAATCTGCATCAGAGAGTCGCTGTAATAAACCAAAACGCTTTGCGGGGCGAGAAACACCAAAAAGACTAGACAACATGCTGAATGAGACAAATCAACACCAAAAGAGCTCAGGAAACGGGAAAAGTATTCTGATTTACTCATTTCAGTAAGTGTGAAGAAAGCACAATTATGTTACAGTTCCCATGTACCTGCATCATAGAGTCGTGGTTAAGCACCAAAAGCGCTTTGCTTTAGCGAGAAAAGGCTCAGGACACGGAATAACATGAATTTGTACTCTGTTTTGCTCATTTCAGCATGAGTGTCACAAAAGCATAATAATTCTGAGGGCTTTCTTGAATCTGCATCAGAGAGTCGCTGTAATAAAACAAAACGCTTTGCAGGGCGAGAAACACCAAAGAGGCTCGAGAACATGCTGAATAAGACAAATCAACACATAAAGAGCTCAGGAAACGGGAAAAGTACTCTGATTTACTCATTTCAGTAAGTGTTTGAAAAAAGCACAATGTGTTTCCCTTCCCATGTACCTGCATCATAGAGTCGTGGTTAAGCACCAAAAGCGCTTTGCTTTAGCGAGAAAAGGCTCAGGACACGGAATTACATGTATTTGTACTCTGTTTTGCTCATTTCAGTATTAGTGTCACAAAAGCATAATAATTCTGCGGTCTTTCTTGAATCTGCATCAGAGAGTCGCTTTAATGAATCAAAACGCTTTGCAAGAAGAGAAACACCAAAAAGGCTCGACAACATGCTGAATGAGAAAAATCAACACCAAAAAGCTCAGGAAACGGGAAAAGTACTCTGATTTACTCATTTCAGTAAATGTGTGAAAAAAGCACAATTGTGTTACAGTTCCCATGTACCTGCATCATAAAGTCGTGGTTAAGCACCAAAAGCGCTTTGCTTTAGCGAGAAAAAAGAAAAAATGTCCTATTATTTGAATCAAACTTTAAACTCTTATTCGCAATTGTCTTCCCTTGAATCTTAAAGTTCCTTTCGTTTTACGGGTCAAATGTCACAGCGCAATTATTCTGCGGTCTTTCTTGAATCTGCATCAGAGAGTCGCTGTAATAAACCAAAACGCTTTGCGGGGCGAGAAACACCAAAAAGACTAGACAACATGCTGAATGAGACAAATCAACACCAAAAGAGCTCAGGAAACGGGAAAAGTATTCTGATTTACTCATTTCAGTAAGTGTGAAGAAAGCACAATTGTGTTACAGTTCCCATGTACCTGCATCATAGAGTCGTGGTTAAGCACCAAAAGCGCTTTGCTTTAGCGAGAAAAGGCTCAGGACACGGAATAACATGAATTTGTACTCTGTTTTGCTCATTTCAGTATTAGTGTCACAAAAGCATAATAATTCTGCGGGCTTTCTTGAATCTGCATCAGAGAGTCGCTGTAATAAACCAAAACGCTTTGCAGGGCGAGAAACACCAAAGAGGCTCGAGAACATGCTGAATAAGACAAATCAACACCAAAAAAGCTCAGGAAACCGGAAAAGTACTCTGATTTACTCATTTCAGTAAATGTGTGAAAAAAGCACAATTGTGTTACAGTTCCCATGTACCTGTATCACAGAGTCGTGGTTAAGCAACAAGAGCGCTTTGCTTTAGCGAGAAAGGGCTCTGGACACGAAATTACATGTATTTGTACTCTGTTTTGCTCATTTCAGTATTAGTGTCACAAAAGCATAATAATTCTGCGGTATTACTTGAATCTGCATCAGAGAGTCGCTTTAATGAATCAAAACGCTTTGCAAGAAGAGAAACACCAAAAAGGCTCGACAACATGCTGAATGAGAAAAATCAACACCAAAAAGCTCAGGAAACGGGAAAAGTACTCTGATTTACTCATTTCAGTAAATGTGTGAAAAAAGCACAATTGTGTTACAGTTCCCATGTACCTGCATCATAAAGTCGTGGTTAAGCACCAAAAGCGCTTTGCTTTAGCGAGAAAAAAAAAAATGTCCTATTATTTGAATCAAACTTTAAACTCTTATTCGCAATTGTCTTCCCTTGAATCTGAAAGTTCCTTTCGTTTTACGGGTCAAATATCACAGCCCAATTATTCTGCGGTCTTTCTTGAATCTGCATCAGAGAGTCGCTGTAATAAACCAAAACGCTTTGCGGGGCGAGAAACACCAAAAAGACTAGACAACATGCTGAATGAGACAAATCAACACCTAAAGAGCTCAGGAAACGGGAAAAGTATTCTGATTTACTCATTTCAGTAAGTGTGAAGAAAGCAAAATTGTGTTACAGTTCCCATGTACCTGCATCATAGAGTCGTGGTTAAGCACCAAAAGCGCTTTGCTTTAGCAAGAAAAGGCTCAGGACACGGAATAACATGAATTTGTACTCTGTTTTGCTCATTTCAGCATGAGTGTCACAAAAGCATAATAATTCTGAGGGCTTTCTTGAATCTGCATCAGAGAGTCGCTGTAATAAAACAAAACGCTTTGCAGGGCGAGAAACACCAAAGAGGCTCGAGAACATGCTGAATAAGACAAATCAACACATAAAGAGCTCAGGAAACGGGAAAAGTACTCTGATTTACTCATTTCAGTAAGTGTTTGAAAAAAGCACAATGTGTTTCCCTTCCCATGTACCTGCATCATAGAGTCGTGGTTAAGCACCAAAAGCGCTTTGCTTTAGCGAGAAAAGGCTCAGGACACGGAATTACATGTATTTGTACTCTGTTTTGCTCATTTCAGTATTAGTGTCACAAAAGCATAATAATTCTGCGGTCTTTCTTGAATCTGCATCAGAGAGTCGCTTTAATGAATCAAAACGCTTTGCAAGAAGAGAAACACCAAAAAGGCTCGACAACATGCTGAATGAGAAAAATCAACACCAAAAAGCTCAGGAAACGGGAAAAGTACTCTGATTTACTCATTTCAGTAAATGTGTGAAAAAAGCACAATTGTGTTACAGTTCCCATGTACCTGCATCATAAAGTCGTGGTTAAGCACCAAAAGCGCTTTGCTTTAGCGAGAAAAAAGAAAAAATGTCCTATTATTTGAATCAAACTTTAAACTCTTATTCGCAATTGTCTTCCCTTGAATCTGAAAGTTCCTTTCGTTTTACGGGTCAAATGTCACAGCGCAATTATTCTGCGGTCTTTCTTGAATCTGCATCAGAGAGTCGCTGTAATAAACCAAAACGCTTTGCGGGGCGAGAAACACCAAAAAGACTAGACAACATGCTGAATGAGACAAATCAACACCAAAAGAGCTCAGGAAACGGGAAAAGTATTCTGATTTACTCATTTCAGTAAGTGTGAAGAAAGCACAATTATGTTACAGTTCCCATGTACCTGCATCATAGAGTCGTGGTTAAGCACCAAAAGCGCTTTGCTTTAGCGAGAAAAGGCTCAGGACACGGAATAACATGAATTTGTACTCTGTTTTGCTCATTTCAGCATGAGTGTCACAAAAGCATAATAATTCTGAGGGCTTTCTTGAATCTGCATCAGAGAGTCGCTGTAATAAAACAAAACGCTTTGCAGGGCGAGAAACACCAAAGAGGCTCGAGAACATGCTGAATAAGACAAATCAACACATAAAGAGCTCAGGAAACGGGAAAAGTACTCTGATTTACTCATTTCAGTAAGTGTTTGAAAAAAGCACAATGTGTTTCCCTTCCCATGTACCTGCATCATAGAGTCGTGGTTAAGCACCAAAAGCGCTTTGCTTTAGCGAGAAAAGGCTCAGGACACGGAATTACATGTATTTGTACTCTGTTTTGCTCATTTCAGTATTAGTGTCACAAAAGCATAATAATTCTGCGGTCTTTCTTGAATCTGCATCAGAGAGTCGCTTTAATGAATCAAAACGCTTTGCAAGAAGAGAAACACCAAAAAGGCTCGACAACATGCTGAATGAGAAAAATCAACACCAAAAAGCTCAGGAAACGGGAAAAGTACTCTGATTTACTCATTTCAGTAAATGTGTGAAAAAAGCACAATTGTGTTACAGTTCCCATGTACCTGCATCATAAAGTCGTGGTTAAGCACCAAAAGCGCTTTGCTTTAGCGAGAAAAAAGAAAAAATGTCCTATTATTTGAATCAAACTTTAAACTCTTATTCGCAATTGTCTTCCCTTGAATCTTAAAGTTCCTTTCGTTTTACGGGTCAAATGTCACAGCGCAATTATTCTGCGGTCTTTCTTGAATCTGCATCAGAGAGTCGCTGTAATAAACCAAAACGCTTTGCGGGGCGAGAAACACCAAAAAGACTAGACAACATGCTGAATGAGACAAATCAACACCAAAAGAGCTCAGGAAACGGGAAAAGTATTCTGATTTACTCATTTCAGTAAGTGTGAAGAAAGCACAATTGTGTTACAGTTCCCATGTACCTGCATCATAAAGTCGTGGTTAAGCACCAAAAGCGCTTTGCTTTAGCGAGAAAAAAGAAAAAATTTCCTATTATTTGAATCAAACTTTAAACTCTTATTCGCAATTGTCTTCCCTTGAATCTGAAAGTTCCTTTCGTTTTACGGGTCAAATATCACAGCCCAATTATTCTGCGGTCTTTCTTGAATCTGCATCAGAGAGTCGCTGTAATAGACCAAAACGCTTTGCGGGGCGAGAAACACCAAAAAGACTAGACAACATGCTGAATGAGACAAAAAGAGCTCAGGAAACGGGAAAAGTATTCTGATTTACTCATTTCAGTAAGTGTGAAGAAAGCACAATTGTGTTACAGTTCCCATGTACCTGCATCATAGAGTCGTGGTTAAGCACCAAAAGCGCTTTGCCTTAGCAAGAAAAGGCTCAGGACACGGAATAACATGAATTTGTACTCTGTTTTGCTCATTTCAGTATGAGTGTCACAAAAGCATAATAATTCTGAGGGCTTTCTTGAATCTGCATCAGAGAGTCGCTGTAATAAAACAAAACGCTTTGCAGGGCGAGAAACACCAAAGAGGCTCGAGAACATGCTGAATAAGACAAATCAACACATAAAGAGCTCAGGAAACGGGAAAAGTACTCTGATTTACTCATTTCAGTAAGTGTTTGAAAAAAGCACAATGTGTTTCCCTTCCCATGTACCTGCATCATAGAGTCGTGGTTAAGCACCAAAAGCGCTTTGCTTTAGCGAGAAAAGGCTCAGGACACGGAATTACATGTATTTGTACTCTGTTTTGCTCATTTCAGTATTAGTGTCACAAAAGCATAATAATTCTGCGGTCTTTCTTGAATCTGCATCAGAGAGTCGCTTTAATGAATCAAAACGCTTTGCAAGAAGAGAAACACCAAAAAGGCTCGACAACATGCTGAATGAGAAAAATCAACACCAAAAAGCTCAAGAAACGGGAAAAGTATTCTGATTTACTCATTTCAGTAAGTGTGAAGAAAGCACAATTGTGTTACAGTTCCCATGTACCTGCATCATAGAGTCGTGGTTAAGCACCAAAAGCGCTTTGCTTTAGCAAGAAAAGGCTCAGGACACGGAATAACATGAATTTGTACTCTGTTTTGCTCATTTCAGTATGAGTGTCACAAAAGCATAATAATTCTGAGGGCTTTCTTGAATCTGCATCAGAGAGTCGCTGTAATAAACCAAAACGCTTTGCAGGGCGAGAAACACCAAAAAGGCTCGAGAACATGCTGAATAAGACAAATCAACACCAAAAAAGCTCAGGAAACCGGAAAAGTACTCTGATTTACTCATTTCAGTAAATGTGTGAAAAAAGCACAATTGTGTTACAGTTCCCATGTACCTGCATCATAGAGTCGTGGTTAAGCACCAAAAGCGCTTTGCTCCAGCGAGAAAAACATAAAAAGACATATTGTTTGAATCAAACTTTAAACTCTTTTTCGCAATTGTGTTCCCTTGAATCTGAAAGTTCCTTTCGTTTTACGGGTCAAATATCACAGCATTTGCAGGAAAAAGCTGAAGGGGACAGAGAATGCAGAAATGTGCAGTTACCATAGCAAGCACAACAATAACATGCTGGATGCCAAAACAGCACAGAAAAGGCTCAGGACACGGAATTACATGTATTTGTACTCTGTTTTGCTCATTTCAGTATTAGTGTCACAAAAGCATAATAATTCTGCGGTCTATCTTGAATCTGCATCAGAGAGTCGCTTTAATGAATCAAAACGCTTTGCAAGAAGAGAAACACCAAAAAGGCTCGACAACATGCTGAATGAGAAAAATCAACACCAAAAAGCTCAGGAAACGGGAAAAGTACTCTGATTTACTCATTTCAGTAAGTGTTTAAAAAAAACAATATGTGTTTCCCTTCCCATGTACCTGCATCATAGAGTCGTGGTTAAGCACCAAAAGCGCTTTGCTTTAGCGAGAAAAGGCTCAAGACACGGAATTACATGTATTTGTACTCTGTTTTGCTCATTTCAGTATTAGTGTCACAAAAGCATAATAATTCTGCGGTCTTTCTTGAATCTGCACCAGAGAGTCGCTGTAATAAACCAAAACGCTTTGCGGGGCGAGAAACACCAAAAAGACTAGACAACATGCTGTATGAGACAAATCAACACCTAAAGAGCTCAGGAAACGGGAAAAGTATTCTGATTTACTCATTTCAGTAAGTGTGAAGAAAGCACAATTGTGTTACAGTTCCCATGTACCTGCATCATAGAGTCGTGGTTAAGCACCAAAAGCGCTTTGCTTTAGCGAGAAAAGGCTCAGGACACGGAATAACATGAATTTGTACTCTGTTTTGCTCATTTCAGTATTAGTGTCACAAAAGCATAATAATTCTGCGGGCTTTCTTGAATCTGCATCAGAGAGTCGCTGTAATAAACCAAAACGCTTTGCAGGGCGAGAAACACCAAAAAGGCTCGAGAACATGCTGAATAAGACAAATCAACACCAAAAAAGCTCAGGAAACCGGAAAAGTACTCTGATTTACTCATTTCAGTAAATGTGTGAAAAAAGCACAATTGTGTTACAGTTCCCATGTACCTGTATCACAGAGTCGTGGTTAAGCAACAAGAGCGCTTTGCTTTAGCGAGAAAGGGCTCTGGACACGAAATTACATGTATTTGTACTCTGTTTTGCTCATTTCAGTATTAGTGTCACAAAAGCATAATAATTCTGCGGTATTACTTGAATCTGCATCAGAGAGTCGCTTTAATGAATCAAAACGCTTTGCAAGAAGAGAAACACCAAAAAGACTAGACAACATGCTGAATGAGACAAATCAACACCTAAAGAGCTCAGGAAACGGGAAAAGTATTCTGATTTACTCATTTCAGTAAGTGTGAAGAAAGCAAAATTGTGTTACAGTTCCCATGTACCTGCATCATAGAGTCGTGGTTAAGCACCAAAAGCGCTTTGCTTTAGCAAGAAAAGGCTCAGGACACGGAATAACATGAATTTGTACTCTGTTTTGCTCATTTCAGCATGAGTGTCACAAAAGCATAATAATTCTGAGGGCTTTCTTGAATCTGCATCAGAGAGTCGCTGTAATAAAACAAAACGCTTTGCAGGGCGAGAAACACCAAAGAGGCTCGAGAACATGCTGAATAAGACAAATCAACACATAAAGAGCTCAGGAAACGGGAAAAGTACTCTGATTTACTCATTTCAGTAAGTGTTTGAAAAAAGCACAATGTGTTTCCCTTCCCATGTACCTGCATCATAGAGTCGTGGTTAAGCACCAAAAGCGCTTTGCTTTAGCGAGAAAAGGCTCAGGACACGGAATTACATGTATTTGTACTCTGTTTTGCTCATTTCAGTATTAGTGTCACAAAAGCATAATAATTCTGCGGTCTTTCTTGAATCTGCATCAGAGAGTCGCTTTAATGAATCAAAACGCTTTGCAAGAAGAGAAACACCAAAAAGGCTCGACAACATGCTGAATGAGAAAAATCAACACCAAAAAGCTCAGGAAACGGGAAAAGTACTCTGATTTACTCATTTCAGTAAATGTGTGAAAAAAGCACAATTGTGTTACAGTTCCCATGTACCTGCATCATAAAGTCGTGGTTAAGCACCAAAAGCGCTTTGCTTTAGCGAGAAAAAAGAAAAAATGTCCTAATATTTGAATCAAACTTTAAACTCTTATTCGCAATTGTCTTCCCTTGAATCTGAAAGTTCCTTTCGTTTCACGGGTCAAATGTCACAGCGCAATTATTCTGCGGTCTTTCTTGAATCTGCATCAGAGAGTCGCTGTAATAAACCAAAACGCTTTGCGGGGCGAGAAACACCAAAAAGACTAGACAACATGCTGAATGAGACAAATCAACACCAAAAGAGCTCAGGAAACGGGAAAAGTATTCTGATTTACTCATTTCAGTAAGTGTGAAGAAAGCACAATTGTGTTACAGTTCCCATGTACCTGCATCATAGAGTCGTGGTTAAGCACCAAAAGCGCTTTGCTTTAGCGAGAAAAGGCTCAGGACACGGAATAACATGAATTTGTACTCTGTTTTGCTCATTTCAGCATGAGTGTCACAAAAGCATAATAATTCTGAGGGCTTTCTTGAATCTGCATCAGAGAGTCGCTGTAATAAAACAAAACGCTTTGCAGGGCGAGAAACACCAAAGAGGCTCGAGAACATGCTGAATAAGACAAATCAACACATAAAGAGCTCAGGAAACGGGAAAAGTACTCTGATTTACTCATTTCAGTAAGTGTTTGAAAAAAGCACAATGTGTTTCCCTTCCCATGTACCTGCATCATAGAGTCGTGGTTAAGCACCAAAAGCGCTTTGCTTTAGCGAGAAAAGGCTCAGGACACGGAATTACATGTATTTGTACTCTGTTTTGCTCATTTCAGTATTAGTGTCACAAAAGCATAATAATTCTGCGGTCTTTCTTGAATCTGCATCAGAGAGTCGCTTTAATGAATCAAAACGCTTTGCAAGAAGAGAAACACCAAAAAGGCTCGACAACATGCTGAATGAGAAAAATCAACACCAAAAAGCTCAGGAAACGGGAAAAGTACTCTGATTTACTCATTTCAGTAAATGTGTGAAAAAAGCACAATTGTGTTACAGTTCCCATGTACCTGCATCATAAAGTCGTGGTTAAGCACCAAAAGCGCTTTGCTTTAGCGAGAAAAAAGAAAAAATGTCCTATTATTTGAATCAAACTTTAAACTCTTATTCGCAATTGTCTTCCCTTGAATCTTAAAGTTCCTTTCGTTTTACGGGTCAAATGTCACAGCGCAATTATTCTGCGGTCTTTCTTGAATCTGCATCAGAGAGTCGCTGTAATAAACCAAAACGCTTTGCGGGGCGAGAAACACCAAAAAGACTAGACAACATGCTGAATGAGACAAATCAACACCAAAAGAGCTCAGGAAACGGGAAAAGTATTCTGATTTACTCATTTCAGTAAGTGTGAAGAAAGCACAATTGTGTTACAGTTCCCATGTACCTGCATCATAAAGTCGTGGTTAAGCACCAAAAGCGCTTTGCTTTAGCGAGAAAAAAGAAAAAATTTCCTATTATTTGAATCAAACTTTAAACTCTTATTCGCAATTGTCTTCCCTTGAATCTGAAAGTTCCTTTCGTTTTACGGGTCAAATATCACAGCCCAATTATTCTGCGGTCTTTCTTGAATCTGCATCAGAGAGTCGCTGTAATAGACCAAAACGCTTTGCGGGGCGAGAAACACCAAAAAGACTAGACAACATGCTGAATGAGACAAAAAGAGCTCAGGAAACGGGAAAAGTATTCTGATTTACTCATTTCAGTAAGTGTGAAGAAAGCACAATTGTGTTACAGTTCCCATGTACCTGCATCATAGAGTCGTGGTTAAGCACCAAAAGCGCTTTGCCTTAGCAAGAAAAGGCTCAGGACACGGAATAACATGAATTTGTACTCTGTTTTGCTCATTTCAGTATGAGTGTCACAAAAGCATAATAATTCTGAGGGCTTTCTTGAATCTGCATCAGAGAGTCGCTGTAATAAAACAAAACGCTTTGCAGGGCGAGAAACACCAAAGAGGCTCGAGAACATGCTGAATAAGACAAATCAACACATAAAGAGCTCAGGAAACGGGAAAAGTACTCTGATTTACTCATTTCAGTAAGTGTTTGAAAAAAGCACAATGTGTTTCCCTTCCCATGTACCTGCATCATAGAGTCGTGGTTAAGCACCAAAAGCGCTTTGCTTTAGCGAGAAAAGGCTCAGGACACGGAATTACATGTATTTGTACTCTGTTTTGCTCATTTCAGTATTAGTGTCACAAAAGCATAATAATTCTGCGGTCTTTCTTGAATCTGCATCAGAGAGTCGCTTTAATGAATCAAAACGCTTTGCAAGAAGAGAAACACCAAAAAGGCTCGACAACATGCTGAATGAGAAAAATCAACACCAAAAAGCTCAGGAAACGGGAAAAGTATTCTGATTTACTCATTTCAGTAAGTGTGAAGAAAGCACAATTGTGTTACAGTTCCCATGTACCTGCATCATAGAGTCGTGGTTAAGCACCAAAAGCGCTTTGCTTTAGCAAGAAAAGGCTCAGGACACGGAATAACATGAATTTGTACTCTGTTTTGCTCATTTCAGTATGAGTGTCACAAAAGCATAATAATTCTGAGGGCTTTCTTGAATCTGCATCAGAGAGTCGCTGTAATAAACCAAAACGCTTTGCAGGGCGAGAAACACCAAAAAGGCTCGAGAACATGCTGAATAAGACAAATCAACACCAAAAAAGCTCAGGAAACCGGAAAAGTACTCTGATTTACTCATTTCAGTAAATGTGTGAAAAAAGCACAATTGTGTTACAGTTCCCATGTACCTGCATCATAGAGTCGTGGTTAAGCACCAAAAGCGCTTTGCTCCAGCGAGAAAAACATAAAAAGACATATTGTTTGAATCAAACTTTAAACTCTTATTCGCAATTGTCTTCCCTTGAATCTGAAAGTTCCTTTCGTTTTACGGGTCAAATATCACAGCATTTGCAGGAAAAAGCTGAAGGGGACAGAGAATGCAGAAATGTGCAGTTACCATAGCAAGCACAACAATAACATGCTGGATGCCAAAACAGCACAGAAAAGGCTCAGGACACGGAATTACATGTATTTGTACTCTGTTTTGCTCATTTCAGTATTAGTGTCACAAAAGCATAATAATTCTGCGGTCTATCTTGAATCTGCATCAGAGAGTCGCTTTAATGAATCAAAACGCTTTGCAAGAAGAGAAACACCAAAAAGGCTCGACAACATGCTGAATGAGAAAAATCAACACCAAAAAGCTCAGGAAACGGGAAAAGTACTCTGATTTACTCATTTCAGTAAGTGTTTAAAAAAAACAATATGTGTTTCCCTTCCCATGTACCTGCATCATAGAGTCGTGGTTAAGCACCAAAAGCGCTTTGCTTTAGCGAGAAAAGGCTCAAGACACGGAATTACATGTATTTGTACTCTGTTTTGCTCATTTCAGTATTAGTGTCACAAAAGCATAATAATTCTGCGGTCTTTCTTGAATCTGCACCAGAGAGTCGCTGTAATAAACCAAAACGCTTTGCGGGGCGAGAAACACCAAAAAGACTAGACAACATGCTGTATGAGACAAATCAACACCTAAAGAGCTCAGGAAACGGGAAAAGTATTCTGATTTACTCATTTCAGTAAGTGTGAAGAAAGCACAATTTTGTTACAGTTCCCATGTACCTGCATCATAGAGTCGTGGTTAAGCACCAAAAGCGCTTTGCTTTAGCGAGAAAAGGCTCAGGACACGGAATAACATGAATTTGTACTCTGTTTTGCTCATTTCAGTATTAGTGTCACAAAAGCATAATAATTCTGCGGGCTTTCTTGAATCTGCATCAGAGAGTCGCTGTAATAAACCAAAACGCTTTGCAGGGCGAGAAACACCAAAAAGGCTCGAGAACATGCTGAATAAGACAAATCAACACCAAAAAAGCTCAGGAAACCGGAAAAGTACTCTGATTTACTCATTTCAGTAAATGTGTGAAAAAAGCACAATTGTGTTACAGTTCCCATGTACCTGTATCACAGAGTCGTGGTTAAGCAACAAGAGCGCTTTGCTTTAGCGAGAAAGGGCTCTGGACACGAAATTACATGTATTTGTACTCTGTTTTGCTCATTTCAGTATTAGTGTCACAAAAGCATAATAATTCTGCGGTATTACTTGAATCTGCATCAGAGAGTCGCTTTAATGAATCAAAACGCTTTGCAAGAAGAAAAACACCAAAAAGGCTCGACAACATGCTGAATGAGAAAAATCAACACCAAAAAGCTCAGGAAACGGGAAAAGTACTCTGATTTACTCATTTCAGTAAATGTGTGAAAAAAGCACAATTGTGTTACAGTTCCCATGTACCTGCATCATAAAGTCGTGGTTAAGCACCAAAAGCGCTTTGCTTTAGCGAGAAAAAAAAAAATGTCCAATTATTTGAATCAAACTTTAAACTCTTATTCGCAATTGTCTTCCCTTGAATCTGAAAGTTCCTTTCGTTTTACGGGTCAAATATCACAGCCCAATTATTCTGCGGTCTTTCTTGAATCTGCATCAGAGAGTCGCTGTAATAAACCAAAACGCTTTGCGGGGCGAGAAACACCAAAAAGACTAGACAACATGCTGAATGAGACAAATCAACACCTAAAGAGCTCAGGAAACGGGAAAAGTATTCTGATTTACTCATTTCAGTAAGTGTGAAGAAAGCAAAATTGTGTTACAGTTCCCATGTACCTGCATCATAGAGTCGTGGTTAAGCACCAAAAGCGCTTTGCTTTAGCAAGAAAAGGCTCAGGACACGGAATAACATGAATTTGTACTCTGTTTTGCTCATTTCAGCATGAGTGTCACAAAAGCATAATAATTCTGAGGGCTTTCTTGAATCTGCATCAGAGAGTCGCTGTAATAAAACAAAACGCTTTGCAGGGCGAGAAACACCAAAGAGGCTCGAGAACATGCTGAATAAGACAAATCAACACATAAAGAGCTCAGGAAACGGGAAAAGTACTCTGATTTACTCATTTCAGTAAGTGTTTGAAAAAAGCACAATGTGTTTCCCTTCCCATGTACCTGCATCATAGAGTCGTGGTTAAGCACCAAAAGCGCTTTGCTTTAGCGAGAAAAGGCTCAGGACACGGAATTACATGTATTTGTACTCTGTTTTGCTCATTTCAGTATTAGTGTCACAAAAGCATAATAATTCTGCGGTCTTTCTTGAATCTGCATCAGAGAGTCGCTTTAATGAATCAAAACGCTTTGCAAGAAGAGAAACACCAAAAAGGCTCGACAACATGCTGAATGAGAAAAATCAACACCAAAAAGCTCAGGAAACGGGAAAAGTACTCTGATTTACTCATTTCAGTAAATGTGTGAAAAAAGCACAATTGTGTTACAGTTCCCATGTACCTGCATCATAAAGTCGTGGTTAAGCACCAAAAGCGCTTTGCTTTAGCGAGAAAAAAGAAAAAATGTCCTATTATTTGAATCAAACTTTAAACTCTTATTCGCAATTGTCTTCCCTTGAATCTTAAAGTTCCTTTCGTTTTACGGGTCAAATGTCACAGCGCAATTATTCTGCGGTCTTTCTTGAATCTGCATCAGAGAGTCGCTGTAATAAACCAAAACGCTTTGCGGGGCGAGAAACACCAAAAAGACTAGACAACATGCTGAATGAGACAAATCAACACCAAAAGAGCTCAGGAAACGGGAAAAGTATTCTGATTTACTCATTTCAGTAAGTGTGAAGAAAGCACAATTGTGTTACAGTTCCCATGTACCTGCATCATAGAGTCGTGGTTAAGCACCAAAAGCGCTTTGCTTTAGCGAGAAAAGGCTCAGGACACGGAATAACATGAATTTGTACTCTGTTTTGCTCATTTCAGTATTAGTGTCACAAAAGCATAATAATTCTGCGGGCTTTCTTGAATCTGCATCAGAGAGTCGCTGTAATAAACCAAAACGCTTTGCAGGGCGAGAAACACCAAAGAGGCTCGAGAACATGCTGAATAAGACAAATCAACACCAAAAAAGCTCAGGAAACCGGAAAAGTACTCTGATTTACTCATTTCAGTAAATGTGTGAAAAAAGCACAATTGTGTTACAGTTCCCATGTACCTGCATCACAGAGTCGTGTTTAAGCAACAAAAGCGCTTTGCTTTAGCGAGAAAAGGCTCAGGACACGGAATTACATGTATTAGTACTCTGTTTTGCTCATTTCAGTATTAGTGTCACAAAAGCATAATAATTCTGCGGTCTTTCTTGAATCTGCACCAGAGAGTCGCTGTAATGAACCAAAACGCTTTGTGGGGCGAGAAACACCAAAAAGACTCGACAACAAGCTGAAAAAGACAAATCAACACATAAAGAGCTCAGGAAACGGGAAAAGTACTCTGATTTACTCATTTCAGTAAGTGTTTGAAAAAAGCACAATGTGTTTCCCTTCCCATGTACCTGCATCATAGAGTCGTGGTTAAGCACCAAAAGCGCTTTGCTCCAGCGAGAAAAACATAAAAATGACATATTATTTGAATCAAACTTTAAACTCTTTTTCGCAATTGTGTTCCCTTGAATCTGAAAGTTCCTTCCGTTTTACGGGTCAAATATCACAGCATTTGCAGGAAAAAGCTGAAGGGGACAGAGAATGCAGAAATGTGCAGTTACCATAGCAAGCACTACAATAACATGCTGGATGCCAAAACAGCACAGAAAAGGCTCAGGACAAGGAATTACATGTATTTGTACTCTGTTTTGCTCATTTCAGTATTAGTGTCACAAAAGCATAATAATTCTGCGGTCTTTCTTGAATCTGCATCAGAGAGTCGCTTTAATGAATCAAAACGCTTTGCAAGAAGAGAAACACCAAAAAGGCTCGACAACATGCTGAATGAGAAAAATCAACACCAAAAAGCTCAGGAAACGGGAAAAGTACTCTGATTTACTCATTTCAGTAAGTGTTTGAAAAAAGCACAATGTGTTTCCCTTCCCATGTACCTGCATCATAGAGTCGTGGTTAAGCACCAAAAGCGCTTTGCTTTAGCGAGAAAAGGCTCAGGACACGGAATTACATGTATTTGTACTCTGTTTTGCTCATTTCAGTATTAGTGTCACAAATGCATAATAATTCTGCGGTCTTTCTTGAATCTGCACCAGAGAGTCGCTGTAATAAACCAAAACGCTTTGCGGGGCGAGAAACACCAAAAAGACTAGACAACATGCTGTATGAGACAAATCAACACCAAAAAAGCTCAGGAAACCGGAAAAGTACTCTGATTTACTCATTTCAGTAAATGTGTGAAAAAAGCACAATTGTGTTACAGTTCCCATGTACCTGTATCACAGAGTCGTGGTTAAGCAACAAGAGCGCTTTGCTTTAGCGAGAAAGGGCTCTGGACACGAAATTACATGTATTTGTACTCTGTTTTGCTCATTTCAGTATTAGTGTCACAAAAGCATAATAATTCTGCGGTATTACTTGAATCTGCATCAGAGAGTCGCTTTAATGAATCAAAACGCTTTGCAAGAAGAGAAACACCAAAAAGGCTCGACAACATGCTGAATGAGAAAAATCAACACCAAAAAGCTCAGGAAACGGGAAAAGTACTCTGATTTACTCATTTCAGTAAATGTGTGAAAAAAGCACAATTGTGTTACAGTTCCCATGTACCTGCATCATAAAGTCGTGGTTAAGCACCAAAAGCGCTTTGCTTTAGCGAGAAAAAAAAAAAAGTCCAATTATTTGAATCAAACTTTAAACTCTTATTCGCAATTGTCTTCCCTTGAATCTGAAAGTTCCTTTCGTTTTACGGGTCAAATATCACAGCCCAATTATTCTGCGGTCTTTCTTGAATCTGCATCAGAGAGTCGCTGTAATAAACCAAAACGCTTTGCGGGGCGAGAAACACCAAAAAGACTAGACAACATGCTGAATGAGACAAATCAACACCTAAAGAGCTCAGGAAACGGGAAAAGTATTCTGATTTACTCATTTCAGTAAGTGTGAAGAAAGCAAAATTGTGTTACAGTTCCCATGTACCTGCATCATAGAGTCGTGGTTAAGCACCAAAAGCGCTTTGCTTTAGCAAGAAAAGGCTCAGGACACGGAATAACATGAATTTGTACTCTGTTTTGCTCATTTCAGCATGAGTGTCACAAAAGCATAATAATTCTGAGGGCTTTCTTGAATCTGCATCAGAGAGTCGCTGTAATAAAACAAAACGCTTTGCAGGGCGAGAAACACCAAAGAGGCTCGAGAACATGCTGAATAAGACAAATCAACACATAAAGAGCTCAGGAAACGGGAAAAGTACTCTGATTTACTCATTTCAGTAAGTGTTTGAAAAAAGCACAATGTGTTTCCCTTCCCATGTACCTGCATCATAGAGTCGTGGTTAAGCACCAAAAGCGCTTTGCTTTAGCGAGAAAAGGCTCAGGACACGGAATTACATGTATTTGTACTCTGTTTTGCTCATTTCAGTATTAGTGTCACAAAAGCATAATAATTCTGCGGTCTTTCTTGAATCTGCATCAGAGAGTCGCTTTAATGAATCAAAACGCTTTGCAAGAAGAGAAACACCAAAAAGGCTCGACAACATGCTGAATGAGAAAAATCAACACCAAAAAGCTCAGGAAACGGGAAAAGTACTCTGATTTACTCATTTCAGTAAATGTGTGAAAAAAGCACAATTGTGTTACAGTTCCCATGTACCTGCATCATAAAGTCGTGGTTAAGCACCAAAAGCGCTTTGCTTTAGCGAGAAAAAAGAAAAAATGTCCTATTATTTGAATCAAACTTTAAACTCTTATTCGCAATTGTCTTCCCTTGAATCTGAAAGTTCCTTTCGTTTTACGGGTCAAATGTCACAGCGCAATTATTCTGCGGTCTTTCTTGAATCTGCATCAGAGAGTCGCTGTAATAAACCAAAACGCTTTGCGGGGCGAGAAACACCAAAAAGACTAGACAACATGCTGAATGAGACAAATCAACACCAAAAGAGCTCAGGAAACGGGAAAAGTATTCTGATTTACTCATTTCAGTAAGTGTGAAGAAAGCACAATTGTGTTACAGTTCCCATGTACCTGCATCATAGAGTCGTGGTTAAGCACCAAAAGCGCTTTGCTTTAGCGAGAAAAGGCTCAGGACACGGAATAACATGAATTTGTACTCTGTTTTGCTCATTTCAGCATGAGTGTCACAAAAGCATAATAATTCTGAGGGCTTTCTTGAATCTGCATCAGAGAGTCGCTGTAATAAAACAAAACGCTTTGCAGGGCGAGAAACACCAAAGAGGCTCGAGAACATGCTGAATAAGACAAATCAACACATAAAGAGCTCAGGAAACGGGAAAAGTACTCTGATTTACTCATTTCAGTAAGTGTTTGAAAAAAGCACAATGTGTTTCCCTTCCCATGTACCTGCATCATAGAGTCGTGGTTAAGCACCAAAAGCGCTTTGCTTTAGCGAGAAAAGGCTCAGGACACGGAATTACATGTATTTGTACTCTGTTTTGCTCATTTCAGTATTAGTGTCACAAAAGCATAATAATTCTGCGGTCTTTCTTGAATCTGCATCAGAGAGTCGCTTTAATGAATCAAAACGCTTTGCAAGAAGAGAAACACCAAAAAGGCTCGACAACATGCTGAATGAGAAAAATCAACACCAAAAAGCTCAGGAAACGGGAAAAGTACTCTGATTTACTCATTTCAGTAAATGTGTGAAAAAAGCACAATTGTGTTACAGTTCCCATGTACCTGCATCATAAAGTCGTGGTTAAGCACCAAAAGCGCTTTGCTTTAGCGAGAAAAAAGAAAAAATGTCCTATTATTTGAATCAAACTTTAAACTCTTATTCGCAATTGTCTTCCCTTGAATCTGAAAGTTCCTTTCGTTTTACGGGTCAAATGTCACAGCGCAATTATTCTGCGGTCTTTCTTGAATCTGCATCAGAGAGTCGCTGTAATAAACCAAAACGCTTTGCGGGGCGAGAAACACCAAAAAGACTAGACAACATGCTGAATGAGACAAATCAACACCAAAAGAGCTCAGGAAACGGGAAAAGTATTCTGATTTACTCATTTCAGTAAGTGTGAAGAAAGCACAATTGTGTTACAGTTCCCATGTACCTGCATCATAGAGTCGTGGTTAAGCACCAAAAGCGCTTTGCTTTAGCGAGAAAAGGCTCAGGACACGGAATAACATGAATTTGTACTCTGTTTTGCTCATTTCAGCATGAGTGTCACAAAAGCGTAATAATTCTGAGGGCTTTCTTGAATCTGCATCAGAGAGTCGCTGTAATAAAACAAAACGCTTTGCAGGGCGAGAAACACCAAAGAGGCTCGAGAACATGCTGAATAAGACAAATCAACACATAAAGAGCTCAGGAAACGGGAAAAGTACTCTGATTTACTCATTTCAGTAAGTGTTTGAAAAAAGCACAATGTGTTTCCCTTCCCATGTACCTGCATCATAGAGTCGTGGTTAAGCACCAAAAGCGCTTTGCTTTAGCGAGAAAAGGCTCAGGACACGGAATTACATGTATTTGTACTCTGTTTTGCTCATTTCAGTATTAGTGTCACAAAAGCATAATAATTCTGCGGTCTTTCTTGAATCTGCATCAGAGAGTCGCTTTAATGAATCAAAACGCTTTGCAAGAAGAGAAACACCAAAAAGGCTCGACAACATGCTGAATGAGAAAAATCAACACCAAAAAGCTCAGGAAACGGGAAAAGTACTCTGATTTACTCATTTCAGTAAATGTGTGAAAAAAGCACAATTGTGTTACAGTTCCCATGTACCTGCATCATAAAGTCGTGGTTAAGCACCAAAAGCGCTTTGCTTTAGCGAGAAAAAAGAAAAAATGTCCTATTATTTGAATCAAACTTTAAACTCTTATTCGCAATTGTCTTCCCTTGAATCTTAAAGTTCCTTTCGTTTTACGGGTCAAATGTCACAGCGCAATTATTCTGCGGTCTTTCTTGAATCTGCATCAGAGAGTCGCTGTAATAAACCAAAACGCTTTGCGGGGCGAGAAACACCAAAAAGACTAGACAACATGCTGAATGAGACAAATCAACACCAAAAGAGCTCAGGAAACGGGAAAAGTATTCTGATTTACTCATTTCAGTAAGTGTGAAGAAAGCACAATTGTGTTACAGTTCCCATGTACCTGCATCATAGAGTCGTGGTTAAGCACCAAAAGCGCTTTGCTTTAGCGAGAAAAGGCTCAGGACACGGAATAACATGAATTTGTACTCTGTTTTGCTCATTTCAGTATTAGTGTCACAAAAGCATAATAATTCTGCGGGCTTTCTTGAATCTGCATCAGAGAGTCGCTGTAATAAACCAAAACGCTTTGCAGGGCGAGAAACACCAAAGAGGCTCGAGAACATGCTGAATAAGACAAATCAACACCAAAAAAGCTCAGGAAACCGGAAAAGTACTCTGATTTACTCATTTCAGTAAATGTGTGAAAAAAGCACAATTGTGTTACAGTTCCCATGTACCTGTATCACAGAGTCGTGGTTAAGCAACAAGAGCGCTTTGCTTTAGCGAGAAAGGGCTCTGGACACGAAATTACATGTATTTGTACTCTGTTTTGCTCATTTCAGTATTAGTGTCACAAAAGCATAATAATTCTGCGGTCTTTCTTGAATCTGCATCAGAGAGTCGCTTTAATGAATCAAAACGCTTTGCAAGAAGAGAAACACCAAAAAGGCTCGACAACATGCTGAATGAGAAAAATCAACACCAAAAAGCTCAGGAAACGGGAAAAGTACTCTGATTTACTCATTTCAGTAAATGTGTGAAAAAAGCACAATTGTGTTACAGTTCCCATGTACCTGCATCATAAAGTCGTGGTTAAGCACCAAAAGCGCTTTGCTTTAGCGAGAAAAAAGAAAAAATGTCCTATTATTTGAATCAAACTTTAAACTCTTATTCGCAATTGTCTTCCCTTGAATCTGAAAGTTCCTTTCGTTTTACGGGTCAAATGTCACAGCGCAATTATTCTGCGGTCTTTCTTGAATCTGCATCAGAGAGTCGCTGTAATAAACCAAAACGCTTTGCGGGGCGAGAAACACCAAAAAGACTAGACAACATGCTGAATGAGACAAATCAACACCAAAAGAGCTCAGGAAACGGGAAAAGTATTCTGATTTACTCATTTCAGTAAGTGTGAAGAAAGCACAATTGTGTTACAGTTCCCATGTACCTGCATCATAGAGTCGTGGTTAAGCACCAAAAGCGCTTTGCTTTAGCAAGAAAAGGCTCAGGACACGGAATAACATGAATTTGTACTCTGTTTTGCTCATTTCAGTATGAGTGTCACAAAAGCATAATAATTCTGAGGGCTTTCTTGAATCTGCATCAGAGAGTCGCTGTAATAAACCAAAACGCTTTGCAGGGCGAGAAACACCAAAAAGGCTCGAGAACATGCTGAATAAGACAAATCAACACCAAAAAAGCTCAGGAAACCGGAAAAGTACTCTGATTTACTCATTTCAGTAAATGTGTGAAAAAAGCACAATTGTGTTACAGTTCCCATGTACCTGCATCATAGAGTCGTGGTTAAGCACCAAAAGCGCTTTGCTCCAGCGAGAAAAACATAAAAAGACATATTGTTTGAATCAAACTTTAAACTCTTTTTCGCAATTGTGTTCCCTTGAATCTGAAAGTTCCTTTCGTTTTACGGGTCAAATATCACAGCATTTGCAGGAAAAAGCTGAAGGGGACAGAGAATGCAGAAATGTGCAGTTACCATAGCAAGCACAACAATAACATGCTGGATGCCAAAACAGCACAGAAAAGGCTCAGGACACGGAATTACATGTATTTGTACTCTGTTTTGCTCATTTCAGTATTAGTGTCACAAAAGCATAATAATTCTGCGGTCTATCTTGAATCTGCATCAGAGAGTCGCTTTAATGAATCAAAACGCTTTGCAAGAAGAGAAACACCAAAAAGGCTCGACAACATGCTGAATGAGAAAAATCAACACCAAAAAGCTCAGGAAACGGGAAAAGTACTCTGATTTACTCATTTCAGTAAGTGTTTGAAAAAAGCACAATGTGTTTCCCTTCCCATGTACCTGCATCATAGAGTCGTGGTTAAGCACCAAAAGCGCTTTGCTTTAGCGAGAAAAGGCTCAAGACACGGAATTACATGTATTTGTACTCTGTTTTGCTCATTTCAGTATTAGTGTCACAAAAGCATAATAATTCTGCGGTCTTTCTTGAATCTGCACCAGAGAGTCGCTGTAATTAACCAAAACGCTTTGCGGGGCGAGAAACACCAAAAAGACTAGACAACATGCTGAATGAGACAAATCAACACCAAAAGAGCTCAGGAAACGGGAAAAGTATTCTGATTTACTCATTTCAGTAAGTGTGAAGAAAGCATAATTGTGTTACAGTTCCCATGTACCTGCATCATAGAGTCGTGGTTAAGCACCAAAAGCGCTTTGCTTTAGCGAGAAAAGGCTCAGGACACGGAATAACATGAATTTGTACTCTGTTTTGCTCATTTCAGCATGAGTGTCACAAAAGCATAATAATTCTGAGGGCTTTCTTGAATCTGCATCAGAGAGTCGCTGTTAATAAACCAAAACGCTTTGCAGGGCGAGAAACACCAAAGAGGCTCGAGAACATGCTGAATAAGACAAATCAACACCAAAAAAGCTCAGGAAACCGGAAAAGTACTCTGATTTACTCATTTCAGTAAATGTGTGAAAAAAGCACAATTGTGTTACAGTTCCCATGTACCTGCATCACAGAGTCGTGTTTAAGCAACAAAAGCGCTTTGCTTTAGCGAGAAAAGGCTCAGGACACGGAATTACATGTATTAGTACTCTGTTTTGCTCATTTCAGTATTAGTGTCACAAAAGCATAATAATTCTGCGGTCTTTCTTGAATCTGCACCAGAGAGTCGCTGTAATGAACCAAAACGCTTTGTGGGGCGAGAAACACCAAAAAGACTCGACAACAAGCTGAAAAAGACAAATCAACACATAAAGAGCTCAGGAAACGGGAAAAGTACTCTGATTTACTCATTTCAGTAAGTGTTTGAAAAAAGCACAATGTGTTTCCCTTCCCATGTACCTGCATCATAGAGTCGTGGTTAAGCACCAAAAGCGCTTTGCTCCAGCGAGAAAAACATAAAAATGACATATTATTTGAATCAAACTTTAAACTCTTTTTCGCAATTGTGTTCCCTTGAATCTGAAAGTTCCTTCCGTTTTACGGGTCAAATATCACAGCATTTGCAGGAAAAAGCTGAAGGGGACAGAGAATGCAGAAATGTGCAGTTACCATAGCAAGCACTACAATAACATGCTGGATGCCAAAACAGCACAGAAAAGGCTCAGGACAAGGAATTACATGTATTCTTACTCTGTTTTGCTCATTTCAGTATTAGTGTCACAAAAGCATAATAATTCTGCGGTCTTTCTTGAATCTGCATCAGAGAGTCGCTTTAATGAATCAAAACGCTTTGCAAGAAGAGAAACACCAAAAAGGCTCGACAACATGCTGAATGAGAAAAATCAACACCAAAAAGCTCAGGAAACGGGAAAAGTACTCTGATTTACTCATTTCAGTAAATGTGTGAAAAAAGCACAATTGTGTTACAGTTCCCATGTACCTGCATCATAAAGTCGTGGTTGAGCACCAAAAGCGCTTTGCTTTAGCGAGAAAAAAGAAAAAATGTCCTATTATTTGAATCAAACTTTAAACTCTTATTCGCAATTGTCTTCCCTTGAATCTGAAAGTTCCTTTCGTTTTACGGGTCAAATATCACAGCCCAATTATTCTGCGGTCTTTCTTGAATCTGCATCAGAGAGACGCTGTAATAAACCAAAACGCTTTGCGGGGCGAGAAACACCAAAAAGACTAGACAACATGCTGAATGAGACAAATCAACACCTAAAGAGCTCAGGAAACGGGAAAAGTATTCTGATTTACTCATTCAGTAAGTGTGAAGAAAGCACAATTGTGTTACAGTTCCCATGTACCTGCATCATAGAGTCGTGGTTAAGCACCAAAAGAGCTTTGCTTCAGCGAGAAAAGGCTCAGGACACGGAATAACATGAATTTGTACTCTGTTTTGCTCATTTCAGTATGAGTGTCACAAAAGCATAATAATTCTGAGGGCTTTCTTGAATCTGCATCAGAGAGTCGCTGTAATAAACCAAAACGCTTTGCAGGGCGAGAAACACCAAAGAGGCTCGAAAACATGCTGAATAAGACAAATCAACACATAAAGAGCTCAGGAAACGGGAAAAGTACTCTGATTTACTCATTTCAGTAAGTGTTTGAAAAAAGCACAATGTGTTTCCCTTCCCATGTACCTGCATCATAGAGTCGTGGTTAAGCACCAAAAGCGCTTTGCTTTAGCGAGAAAAGGCTCAAGACACGGAATTACATGTATTTGTACTCTGTTTTGCTCATTTCAGTATTAGTGTCACAAAAGCATAATAATTCTGCGGTCTTTCTTGAATCTGCACCAGAGAGTCGCTGTAATAAACCAAAACGCTTTGCGGGGCGAGAAACACCAAAAAGACTAGACAACATTCTGTATGAGACAAATCAACACCTAAAGAGCTCAGGAAACGGGAAAAGTATTCTGATTTACTCATTTCAGTAAGTGTGAAGAAAGCACAATTGTGTTACAGTTCCCATGTACCTGCATCATAGAGTCGTGGTTAAGCACCAAAAGCGCTTTGCTTTAGCGAGAAAAGGCTCAGGACACGGAATTACATGTATTTGTACTCTGTTTTGCTCATTTCAGTATTAGTGTCACAAAAGCATAATAATTCTGCGGTCTTTCTTGAATCTGCATCAGAGAGTCGCTTTAATGAATCAAAACGCTTTGCAAGAAGAGAAACACCAAAAAGGCTCGACAACATGCTGAATGAGAAAAATCAACACCAAAAAGCTCAGGAAACGGGAAAAGTACTCTGATTTACTCATTTCAGTAAATGTGTGAAAAAAGCACAATTGTGTTACAGTTCCCATGTACCTGCATCATAAAGTCGTGGTTAAGCACCAAAAGCGCTTTGCTTTAGCGAGAAAAAAGAAAAAATGTCCTATTATTTGAATCAAACTTTAAACTCTTATTCGCAATTGTCTTCCCTTGAATCTGAAAGTTCCTTTCGTTTTACGGGTCAAATGTCACAGCGCAATTATTCTGCGGTCTTTCTTGAATCTGCACCAGAGAGTCGCTGTAATTAACCAAAACGCTTTGCGGGGCGAGAAACACCAAAAAGACTAGACAACATGCTGAATGAGACAAATCAACACCAAAAGAGCTCAGGAAACGGGAAAAGTATTCTGATTTACTCATTTCAGTAAGTGTGAAGAAAGCACAATTGTGTTACAGTTCCCATGTACCTGCATCATAGAGTCGTGGTTAAGCACCAAAAGCGCTTTGCTTTAGCGAGAA
Organism: Halichoeres trimaculatus; assembly: GCF_033239565.1. Taxonomy (NCBI): domain Eukaryota; kingdom Metazoa; phylum Chordata; class Actinopteri; order Labriformes; family Labridae; genus Halichoeres; species Halichoeres trimaculatus. The sequence goes on from NW_027437251.1 coordinate 89,254, forward strand.
AAGGCTCAGGACACGGAATAACATGAATTTGTACTCTGTTTTGCTCATTTCAGCATGAGTGTCACAAAAGCATAATAATTCTGAGGGCTTTCTTGAATCTGCATCAGAGAGTCGCTGTAATAAACCAAAACGCTTTGCAGGGCGAGAAACACCAAAGAGACTAGACAACATGCTGAATGAGACAAATCAACACCAAAAAAGCTCAGGAAACCGGAAAAGTACTCTGATTTACTCATTTCAGTAAATGTGTGAAAAAAGCACAATTGTGTTACAGTTCCCATGTACCTGCATCACAGAGTCGTGTTTAAGCAACAAAAGCGCTTTGCTTTAGCGAGAAAAGGCTCAGGACACGGAATTACATGTATTAGTACTCTGTTTTGCTCATTTCAGTATTAGTGTCACAAAAGCATAATAATTCTGCGGTCTTTCTTGAATCTGCACCAGAGAGTCGCTGTAATGAACCAAAACGCTTTGTGGGGCGAGAAACACCAAAAAGACTCGACAACAAGCTGAAAAAGACAAATCAACACATAAAGAGCTCAGGAAACGGGAAAAGTACTCTGATTTACTCATTTCAGTAAGTGTTTGAAAAAAGCACAATGTGTTTCCCTTCCCATGTACCTGCATCATAGAGTCGTGGTTAAGCACCAAAAGCGCTTTGCTCCAGCGAGAAAAACATAAAAATGACATATTATTTGAATCAAACTTTAAACTCTTTTTCGCAATTGTGTTCCCTTGAATCTGAAAGTTCCTTCCGTTTTACGGGTCAAATATCACAGCATTTGCAGGAAAAAGCTGAAGGGGACAGAGAATGCAGAAATGTGCAGTTACCATAGCAAGCACTACAATAACATGCTGGATGCCAAAACAGCACAGAAAAGGCTCAGGACAAGGAATTACATGTATTCTTACTCTGTTTTGCTCATTTCAGTATTAGTGTCACAAAAGCATAATAATTCTGCGGTCTTTCTTGAATCTGCATCAGAGAGTCGCTTTAATGAATCAAAACGCTTTGCAAGAAGAGAAACACCAAAAAGGCTCGACAACATGCTGAATGAGAAAAATCAACACCAAAAAGCTCAGGAAACGGGAAAAGTACTCTGATTTACTCATTTCAGTAAATGTGTGAAAAAAGCACAATTGTGTTACAGTTCCCATGTACCTGCATCATAAAGTCGTGGTTGAGCACCAAAAGCGCTTTGCTTTAGCGAGAAAAAAGAAAAAATGTCCTATTATTTGAATCAAACTTTAAACTCTTATTCGCAATTGTCTTCCCTTGAATCTGAAAGTTCCTTTCGTTTTACGGGTCAAATATCACAGCCCAATTATTCTGCGGTCTTTCTTGAATCTGCATCAGAGAGTCGCTGTAATAAACCAAAACGCTTTGCGGGGCGAGAAACACCAAAAAAGACTAGACAACATGCTGAATGAGACAAAAAGAGCTCAGGAAACGGGAAAAGTATTCTGATTTACTCATTTCAGTAAGTGTGAAGAAAGCACAATTGTGTTACAGTTCCCATGTACCTGCATCATAGAGTCGTGGTTAAGCACCAAAAGCGCTTTGCTTTAGCAAGAAAAGGCTCAGGACACGGAATAACATGAATTTGTACTCTGTTTTGCTCATTTCAGTATGAGTGTCACAAAAGCATAATAATTCTGAGGGCTTTCTTGAATCTGCATCAGAGAGTCGCTGTAATAAAACAAAACGCTTTGCAGGGCGAGAAACACCAAAGAGGCTCGACAACATGCTGAATAAGACAAATCAACACATAAAGAGCTCAGGAAACGGGAAAAGTACTCTGATTTACTCATTTCAGTAAGTGTTTGAAAAAAGCACAATGTGTTTCCCTTCCCATGTACCTGCATCATAGAGTCGTGGTTAAGCACCAAAAGCGCTTTGCTTTAGCGAGAAAAGGCTCAGGACACGGAATTACATGTATTTGTACTCTGTTTTGCTCATTTCAGTATTAGTGTCACAAAAGCATAATAATTCTGCGGTCTTTCTTGAATCTGCATCAGAGAGTCGCTTTAATGAATCAAAACGCTTTGCAAGAAGAGAAACACCAAAAAGGCTCGACAACATGCTGAATGAGAAAAATCAACACCAAAAAGCTCAGGAAACGGGAAAAGTATTCTGATTTACTCATTTCAGTAAGTGTGAAGAAAGCACAATTGTGTTACAGTTCCCATGTACCTGCATCATAGAGTCGTGGTTAAGCACCAAAAGCGCTTTGCTTTAGCAAGAAAAGGCTCAGGACACGGAATAACATGAATTTGTACTCTGTTTTGCTCATTTCAGTATGAGTGTCACAAAAGCATAATAATTCTGAGGGCTTTCTTGAATCTGCATCAGAGAGTCGCTGTAATAAACCAAAACGCTTTGCAGGGCGAGAAACACCAAAAAGGCTCAAAACATGCTGAATAAGACAAATCAACACCAAAAAAGCTCAGGAAACCGGAAAAGTACTCTGATTTACTCATTTCAGTAAATGTGTGAAAAAAGCACAATTGTGTTACAGTTCCCATGTACCTGCATCATAGAGTCGTGGTTAAGCACCAAAAGCGCTTTGCTCCAGCGAGAAAAACATAAAAAGACATATTGTTTGAATCAAACTTTAAACTCTTTTTCGCAATTGTGTTCCCTTGAATCTGAAAGTTCCTTTCGTTTTACGGGTCAAATATCACAGCATTTGCAGGAAAAAGCTGAAGGGGACAGAGAATGCAGAAATGTGCAGTTACCATAGCAAGCACAACAATAACATGCTGGATGCCAAAACAGCACAGAAAAGGCTCAGGACACGGAATTACATGTATTTGTACTCTGTTTTGCTCATTTCAGTATGAGTGTCACAAAAGCATAATAATTCTGCGGTCTATCTTGAATCTGCATCAGAGAGTCGCTTTAATGAATCAAAACGCTTTGCAAGAAGAGAAACACCAAAAAGGCTCGACAACATGCTGAATGAGAAAAATCAACACCAAAAAGCTCAGGAAACGGGAAAAGTACTCTGATTTACTCATTTCAGTAAGTGTTTGAAAAAAGCACAATGTGTTTCCCTTCCCATGTACCTGCATCATAGAGTCGTGGTTAAGCACCAAAAGCGCTTTGCTTTAGCGAGAAAAGGCTCAGGACACGGAATTACATGTATTTGTACTCTGTTTTGCTCATTTCAGTATTAGTGTCACAAATGCATAATAATTCTGCGGTCTTTCTTGAATCTGCACCAGAGAGTCGCTGTAATAAACCAAAACGCTTTGCGGGGCGAGAAACACCAAAAAGACTAGACAACATGCTGTATGAGACAAATCAACACCTAAAGAGCTCAGGAAACGGGAAAAGTATTCTGATTTACTCATTTCAGTAAGTGTGAAGAAAGCACAATTGTGTTACAGTTCCCATGTACCTGCATCATAGAGTCGTGGTTAAGCACCAAAAGCGCTTTGCTTTAGCGAGAAAAGGCTCAGGACACGGAATAACATGAATTTGTACTCTGTTTTGCTCATTTCAGTATTAGTGTCACAAAAGCATAATAATTCTGCGGGCTTTCTTGAATCTGCATCAGAGAGTCGCTGTAATAAACCAAAACGCTTTGCAGGGCGAGAAACACCAAAAAGGCTCGAGAACATGCTGAATAAGACAAATCAACACCAAAAAAGCTCAGGAAACCGGAAAAGTACTCTGATTTACTCATTTCAGTAAATGTGTGAAAAAAGCACAATTGTGTTACAGTTCCCATGTACCTGTATCACAGAGTCGTGGTTAAGCAACAAGAGCGCTTTGCTTTAGCGAGAAAGGGCTCTGGACACGAAATTACATGTATTTGTACTCTGTTTTGCTCATTTCAGTATTAGTGTCACAAAAGCATAATAATTCTGCGGTATTACTTGAATCTGCATCAGAGAGTCGCTTTAATGAATCAAAACGCTTTGCAAGAAGAGAAACACCAAAAAGGCTCGACAACATGCTGAATGAGAAAAATCAACACCAAAAAGCTCAGGAAACGGGAAAAGTACTCTGATTTACTCATTTCAGTAAATGTGTGAAAAAAGCACAATTGTGTTACAGTTCCCATGTACCTGCATCATAAAGTCGTGGTTAAGCACCAAAAGCGCTTTGCTTTAGCGAGAAAAAAAAAAATGTCCAATTATTTGAATCAAACTTTAAACTCTTATTCGCAATTGTCTTCCCTTGAATCTGAAAGTTCCTTTCGTTTTACGGGTCAAATATCACAGCCCAATTATTCTGCGGTCTTTCTTGAATCTGCATCAGAGAGTCGCTGTAATAAACCAAAACGCTTTGCGGGGCGAGAAACACCAAAAAGACTAGACAACATGCTGAATGAGACAAATCAACACCTAAAGAGCTCAGGAAACGGGAAAAGTATTCTGATTTACTCATTTCAGTAAGTGTGAAGAAAGCAAAATTGTGTTACAGTTCCCATGTACCTGCATCATAGAGTCGTGGTTAAGCACCAAAAGCGCTTTGCTTTAGCAAGAAAAGGCTCAGGACACGGAATAACATGAATTTGTACTCTGTTTTGCTCATTTCAGCATGAGTGTCACAAAAGCATAATAATTCTGAGGGCTTTCTTGAATCTGCATCAGAGAGTCGCTGTAATAAAACAAAACGCTTTGCAGGGCGAGAAACACCAAAGAGGCTCGAGAACATGCTGAATAAGACAAATCAACACATAAAGAGCTCAGGAAACGGGAAAAGTACTCTGATTTACTCATTTCAGTAAGTGTTTGAAAAAAGCACAATGTGTTTCCCTTCCCATGTACCTGCATCATAGAGTCGTGGTTAAGCACCAAAAGCGCTTTGCTTTTGCGAGAAAAGGCTCAGGACACGGAATTACATGTATTTGTACTCTGTTTTGCTCATTTCAGTATTAGTGTCACAAAAGCATAATAATTCTGCGGTATTACTTGAATCTGCATCAGAGAGTCGCTTTAATGAATCAAAACGCTTTGCAAGAAGAGAAACACCAAAAAGGCTCGACAACATGCTGAATGAGAAAAATCAACACCAAAAAGCTCAGGAAACGGGAAAAGTACTCTGATTTACTCATTTCAGTAAATGTGTGAAAAAAGCACAATTGTGTTACAGTTCCCATGTACCTGCATCATAAAGTCGTGGTTAAGCACCAAAAGCGCTTTGCTTTAGCGAGAAAAAAAAAAATGTCCAATTATTTGAATCAAACTTTAAACTCTTATTCGCAATTGTCTTCCCTTGAATCTGAAAGTTCCTTTCGTTTTACGGGTCAAATATCACAGCCCAATTATTCTGCGGTCTTTCTTGAATCTGCATCAGAGAGTCGCTGTAATAAACCAAAACGCTTTGCGGGGCGAGAAACACCAAAAAGACTAGACAACATGCTGAATGAGACAAATCAACACCTAAAGAGCTCAGGAAACGGGAAAAGTATTCTGATTTACTCATTTCAGTAAGTGTGAAGAAAGCAAAATTGTGTTACAGTTCCCATGTACCTGCATCATAGAGTCGTGGTTAAGCACCAAAAGCGCTTTGCTTTAGCAAGAAAAGGCTCAGGACACGGAATAACATGAATTTGTACTCTGTTTTGCTCATTTCAGCATGAGTGTCACAAAAGCATAATAATTCTGAGGGCTTTCTTGAATCTGCATCAGAGAGTCGCTGTAATAAAACAAAACGCTTTGCAGGGCGAGAAACACCAAAGAGGCTCGAGAACATGCTGAATAAGACAAATCAACACATAAAGAGCTCAGGAAACGGGAAAAGTACTCTGATTTACTCATTTCAGTAAGTGTTTGAAAAAAGCACAATGTGTTTCCCTTCCCATGTACCTGCATCATAGAGTCGTGGTTAAGCACCAAAAGCGCTTTGCTTTAGCGAGAAAAGGCTCAGGACACGGAATTACATGTATTTGTACTCTGTTTTGCTCATTTCAGTATTAGTGTCACAAAAGCATAATAATTCTGCGGTCTTTCTTGAATCTGCATCAGAGAGTCGCTTTAATGAATCAAAACGCTTTGCAAGAAGAGAAACACCAAAAAGGCTCGACAACATGCTGAATGAGAAAAATCAACACCAAAAAGCTCAGGAAACGGGAAAAGTACTCTGATTTACTCATTTCAGTAAATGTGTGAAAAAAGCACAATTGTGTTACAGTTCCCATGTACCTGCATCATAAAGTCGTGGTTAAGCACCAAAAGCGCTTTGCTTTAGCGAGAAAAAAGAAAAAATGTCCTATTATTTGAATCAAACTTTAAACTCTTATTCGCAATTGTCTTCCCTTGAATCTGAAAGTTCCTTTCGTTTTACGGGTCAAATGTCACAGCGCAATTATTCTGCGGTCTTTCTTGAATCTGCATCAGAGAGTCGCTGTAATAAACCAAAACGCTTTGCGGGGCGAGAAACACCAAAAAGACTAGACAACATGCTGAATGAGACAAATCAACACCAAAAGAGCTCAGGAAACGGGAAAAGTATTCTGATTTACTCATTTCAGTAAGTGTGAAGAAAGCACAATTGTGTTACAGTTCCCATGTACCTGCATCATAGAGTCGTGGTTAAGCACCAAAAGCGCTTTGCTTTAGCGAGAAAAGGCTCAGGACACGGAATAACATGAATTTGTACTCTGTTTTGCTCATTTCAGCATGAGTGTCACAAAAGCATAATAATTCTGAGGGCTTTCTTGAATCTGCATCAGAGAGTCGCTGTAATAAAACAAAACGCTTTGCAGGGCGAGAAACACCAAAGAGGCTCGAGAACATGCTGAATAAGACAAATCAACACATAAAGAGCTCAGGAAACGGGAAAAGTACTCTGATTTACTCATTTCAGTAAGTGTTTGAAAAAAGCACAATGTGTTTCCCTTCCCATGTACCTGCATCATAGAGTCGTGGTTAAGCACCAAAAGCGCTTTGCTTTAGCGAGAAAAGGCTCAGGACACGGAATTACATGTATTTGTACTCTGTTTTGCTCATTTCAGTATTAGTGTCACAAAAGCATAATAATTCTGCGGTCTTTCTTGAATCTGCATCAGAGAGTCGCTTTAATGAATCAAAACGCTTTGCAAGAAGAGAAACACCAAAAAGGCTCGACAACATGCTGAATGAGAAAAATCAACACCAAAAAGCTCAGGAAACGGGAAAAGTACTCTGATTTACTCATTTCAGTAAATGTGTGAAAAAAGCACAATTGTGTTACAGTTCCCATGTACCTGCATCATAAAGTCGTGGTTAAGCACCAAAAGCGCTTTGCTTTAGCGAGAAAAAAGAAAAAATGTCCTATTATTTGAATCAAACTTTAAACTCTTATTCGCAATTGTCTTCCCTTGAATCTTAAAGTTCCTTTCGTTTTACGGGTCAAATGTCACAGCGCAATTATTCTGCGGTCTTTCTTGAATCTGCATCAGAGAGTCGCTGTAATAAACCAAAACGCTTTGCGGGGCGAGAAACACCAAAAAGACTAGACAACATGCTGAATGAGACAAATCAACACCAAAAGAGCTCAGGAAACGGGAAAAGTATTCTGATTTACTCATTTCAGTAAGTGTGAAGAAAGCACAATTGTGTTACAGTTCCCATGTACCTGCATCATAGAGTCGTGGTTAAGCACCAAAAGCGCTTTGCTTTAGCGAGAAAAGGCTCAGGACACGGAATAACATGAATTTGTACTCTGTTTTGCTCATTTCAGTATTAGTGTCACAAAAGCATAATAATTCTGCGGGCTTTCTTGAATCTGCATCAGAGAGTCGCTGTAATAAACCAAAACGCTTTGCAGGGCGAGAAACACCAAAGAGGCTCGAGAACATGCTGAATAAGACAAATCAACACCAAAAAAGCTCAGGAAACCGGAAAAGTACTCTGATTTACTCATTTCAGTAAATGTGTGAAAAAAGCACAATTGTGTTACAGTTCCCATGTACCTGCATCACAGAGTCGTGTTTAAGCAACAAAAGCGCTTTGCTTTAGCGAGAAAAGGCTCAGGACACGGAATTACATGTATTAGTACTCTGTTTTGCTCATTTCAGTATTAGTGTCACAAAAGCATAATAATTCTGCGGTCTTTCTTGAATCTGCACCAGAGAGTCGCTGTTATGAACCAAAACGCTTTGTGGGGCGAGAAACACCAAAAAGACTCGACAACAAGCTGAAAAAGACAAATCAACACATAAAGAGCTCAGGAAACGGGAAAAGTACTCTGATTTACTCATTTCAGTAAGTGTTTGAAAAAAGCACAATGTGTTTCCCTTCCCATGTACCTGCATCATAGAGTCGTGGTTAAGCACCAAAAGCGCTTTGCTCCAGCGAGAAAAACATAAAAATGACATATTATTTGAATCAAACTTTAAACTCTTTTTCGCAATTGTGTTCCCTTGAATCTGAAAGTTCCTTCCGTTTTACGGGTCAAATATCACAGCATTTGCAGGAAAAAGCTGAAGGGGACAGAGAATGCAGAAATGTGCAGTTACCATAGCAAGCACTACAATAACATGCTGGATGCCAAAACAGCACAGAAAAGGCTCAGGACAAGGAATTACATGTATTCTTACTCTGTTTTGCTCATTTCAGTATTAGTGTCACAAAAGCATAATAATTCTGCGGTCTTTCTTGAATCTGCATCAGAGAGTCGCTTTAATGAATCAAAACGCTTTGCAAGAAGAGAAACACCAAAAAGGCTCGACAACATGCTGAATGAGACAAAAAGAGCTCAGGAAACGGGAAAAGTATTCTGATTTACTCATTTCAGTAAGTGTGAAGAAAGCACAATTGTGTTACAGTTCCCATGTACCTGCATCATAGAGTCGTGGTTAAGCACCAAAAGCGCTTTGCTTTAGCAAGAAAAGGCTCAGGACACGGAATAACATGAATTTGTACTCTGTTTTGCTCATTTCAGTATGAGTGTCACAAAAGCATAATAATTCTGAGGGCTTTCTTGAATCTGCATCAGAGAGTCGCTGTAATAAAACAAAACGCTTTGCAGGGCGAGAAACACCAAAGAGGCTCGAGAACATGCTGAATAAGACAAATCAACACATAAAGAGCTCAGGAAACGGGAAAAGTACTCTGATTTACTCATTTCAGTAAGTGTTTGAAAAAAGCACAATGTGTTTCCCTTCCCATGTACCTGCATCATAGAGTCGTGGTTAAGCACCAAAAGCGCTTTGCTTTAGCGAGAAAAGGCTCAGGACACGGAATTACATGTATTTGTACTCTGTTTTGCTCATTTCAGTATTAGTGTCACAAAAGCATAATAATTCTGCGGTCTTTCTTGAATCTGCATCAGAGAGTCGCTTTAATGAATCAAAACGCTTTGCAAGAAGAGAAACACCAAAAAGGCTCGACAACATGCTGAATGAGAAAAATCAACACCAAAAAGCTCAGGAAACGGGAAAAGTACTCTGATTTACTCATTTCAGTAAGTGTTTGAAAAAAGCACAATGTGTTTCCCTTCCCATGTACCTGCATCATAGAGTCGTGGTTAAGCACCAAAAGCGCTTTGCTTTAGCGAGAAAAGGCTCAGGACACGGAATTACATGTATTTGTACTCTGTTTTGCTCATTTCAGTATTAGTGTCACAAATGCATAATAATTCTGCGGTCTTTCTTGAATCTGCACCAGAGAGTCGCTGTAATAAACCAAAACGCTTTGCGGGGCGAAAAACACCAAAAAGACTAGACAACATGCTGTATGAGACAAATCAACACCTAAAGAGCTCAGGAAACGGGAAAAGTATTCTGATTTACTCATTTCAGTAAGTGTGAAGAAAGCACAATTGTGTTACAGTTCCCATGTACCTGCATCATAGAGTCGTGGTTAAGCACCAAAAGCGCTTTGCTTTAGCGAGAAAAGGCTCAGGACACGGAATAACATGAATTTGTACTCTGTTTTGCTCATTTCAGTATTAGTGTCACAAAAGCATAATAATTCTGCGGGCTTTCTTGAATCTGCATCAGAGAGTCGCTGTAATAAACCAAAACGCTTTGCAGGGCGAGAAACACCAAAAAGGCTCGAGAACATGCTGAATAAGACAAATCAACACCAAAAAAGCTCAGGAAACCGGAAAAGTACTCTGATTTACTCATTTCAGTAAATGTGTGAAAAAAGCACAATTGTGTTACAGTTCCCATGTACCTGTATCACAGAGTCGTGGTTAAGCAACAAGAGCGCTTTGCTTTAGCGAGAAAGGGCTCTGGACACGAAATTACATGTATTTGTACTCTGTTTTGCTCATTTCAGTATTAGTGTCACAAAAGCATAATAATTCTGCGGTATTACTTGAATCTGCATCAGAGAGTCGCTTTAATGAATCAAAACGCTTTGCAAGAAGAGAAACACCAAAAAGGCTCGACAACATGCTGAATGAGAAAAATCAACACCAAAAAGCTCAGGAAACGGGAAAAGTACTCTGATTTACTCATTTCAGTAAATGTGTGAAAAAAGCACAATTGTGTTACAGTTCCCATGTACCTGCATCATAAAGTCGTGGTTAAGCACCAAAAGCGCTTTGCTTTAGCGAGAAAAAAAAAAATGTCCTATTATTTGAATCAAACTTTAAACTCTTATTCGCAATTGTCTTCCCTTGAATCTGAAAGTTCCTTTCGTTTCACGGGTCAAATATCACAGCCCAATTATTCTGCGGTCTTTCTTGAATCTGCATCAGAGAGTCGCTGTAATAAACCAAAACGCTTTGCAGGGCGAGAAACACCAAAAAGGCTCGAGAACATGCTGAATAAGACAAATCAACACCAAAAAAGCTCAGGAAACCGGAAAAGTACTCTGATTTACTCATTTCAGTAAATGTGTGAAAAAAGCACAATTGTGTTACAGTTCCCATGTACCTGCATCATAGAGTCGTGGTTAAGCACCAAAAGCGCTTTGCTCCAGCGAGAAAAACATAAAAAGACATATTGTTTGAATCAAACTTTAAACTCTTTTTCGCAATTGTGTTCCCTTGAATCTGAAAGTTCCTTTCGTTTTACGGGTCAAATATCACAGCATTTGCAGGAAAAAGCTGAAGGGGACAGAGAATGCAGAAATGTGCAGTTACCATAGCAAGCACAACAATAACATGCTGGATGCCAAAACAGCACAGAAAAGGCTCAGGACACGGAATTACATGTATTTGTACTCTGTTTTGCTCATTTCAGTATTAGTGTCACAAAAGCATAATAATTCTGCGGTCTTTCTTGAATCTGCATCAGAGAGTCGCTTTAATGAATCAAAACGCTTTGCAAGAAGAGAAACACCAAAAAGGCTCGACAACATGCTGAATGAGAAAAATCAACACCAAAAAGCTCAGGAAACGGGAAAAGTACTCTGATTTACTCATTTCAGTAAGTGTTTGAAAAAAGCACAATGTGTTTCCCTTCCCATGTACCTGCATCATAGAGTCGTGGTTAAGCACCAAAAGCGCTTTGCTTTAGCGAGAAAAGGCTCAGGACACGGAATTACATGTATTTGTACTCTGTTTTGCTCATTTCAGTATTAGTGTCACAAATGCATAATAATTCTGCGGTCTTTCTTGAATCTGCACCAGAGAGTCGCTGTAATAAACCAAAACGCTTTGCGGGGCGAAAAACACCAAAAAGACTAGACAACATGCTGTATGAGACAAATCAACACCTAAAGAGCTCAGGAAACGGGAAAAGTATTCTGATTTACTCATTTCAGTAAGTGTGAAGAAAGCACAATTGTGTTACAGTTCCCATGTACCTGCATCATAGAGTCGTGGTTAAGCACCAAAAGCGCTTTGCTTTAGCGAGAAAAGGCTCAGGACACGGAATAACATGAATTTGTACTCTGTTTTGCTCATTTCAGTATTAGTGTCACAAAAGCATAATAATTCTGCGGGCTTTCTTGAATCTGCATCAGAGAGTCGCTGTAATAAACCAAAACGCTTTGCAGGGCGAGAAACACCAAAAAGGCTCGAGAACATGCTGAATAAGACAAATCAACACCAAAAAAGCTCAGGAAACCGGAAAAGTACTCTGATTTACTCATTTCAGTAAATGTGTGAAAAAAGCACAACTGTGTTACAGTTCCCATGTACCTGTATCACAGAGTCGTGGTTAAGCAACAAGAGCGCTTTGCTTTAGCGAGAAAGGGCTCTGGACACGAAATTACATGTATTTGTACTCTGTTTTGCTCATTTCAGTATTAGTGTCACAAAAGCATAATAATTCTGCGGTATTACTTGAATCTGCATCAGAGAGTCGCTTTAATGAATCAAAACGCTTTGCAAGAAGAGAAACACCAAAAAGGCTCGACAACATGCTGAATGAGAAAAATCAACACCAAAAAGCTCAGGAAACGGGAAAAGTACTCTGATTTACTCATTTCAGTAAATGTGTGAAAAAAGCACAATTGTGTTACAGTTCCCATGTACCTGCATCATAAAGTCGTGGTTAAGCACCAAAAGCGCTTTGCTTTAGCGAGAAAAAAAAAATGTCCTATTATTTGAATCAAACTTTAAACTCTTATTCGCAATTGTCTTCCCTTGAATCTGAAAGTTCCTTTCGTTTTACGGGTCAAATATCACAGTCCAATTATTCTGCGGTCTTTCTTGAATCTGCATCAGAGAGTCGCTGTAATAAACCAAAACGCTTTGCGGGGCGAGAAACACCAAAAAGACTAGACAACATGCTGAATGAGACAAATCAACACCTAAAGAGCTCAGGAAACGGGAAAAGTATTCTGATTTACTCATTTCAGTAAGTGTGAAGAAAGCAAAATTGTGTTACAGTTCCCATGTACCTGCATCATAGAGTCGTGGTTAAGCACCAAAAGCGCTTTGCTTTAGCAAGAAAAGGCTCAGGACACGGAATAACATGAATTTGTACTCTGTTTTGCTCATTTCAGTATTAGTGTCACAAAAGCATAATAATTCTGCGGGCTTTCTTGAATCTGCATCAGAGAGTCGCTGTAATAAACCAAAACGCTTTGCAGGGCGAGAAACACCAAAGAGGCTCGAGAACATGCTGAATAAGACAAATCAACACCAAAAAAGCTCAGGAAACCGGAAAAGTACTCTGATTTACTCATTTCAGTAAATGTGTGAAAAAAGCACAATTGTGTTACAGTTCCCATGTACCTGCATCACAGAGTCGTGTTTAAGCACCAAAAGCGCTTTGCTTTAGCGAGAAAAGGCTCAGGACACGGAATTACATGTATTAGTACTCTGTTTTGCTCATTTCAGTATTAGTGTCACAAAAGCATAATAATTCTGCGGTCTTTCTTGAATCTGCACCAGAGAGTCGCTGTAATGAACCAAAACGCTTTGTGGGGCAAGAAACACCAAAAAGACTCGACAACAAGCTGAAAAAGACAAATCAACACATAAAGAGCTCAGGAAACGGGAAAAGTACTCTGATTTACTCATTTCAGTAAGTGTTTGAAAAAAGCACAATGTGTTTCCCTTCCCATGTACCTGCATCATAGAGTCGTGGTTAAGCACCAAAAGCGCTTTGCTCCAGCGAGAAAAACATAAAAATGACATATTATTTGAATCAAACTTTAAACTCTTTTTCGCAATTGTGTTCCCTTGAATCTGAAAGTTCCTTCCGTTTTACGGGTCAAATATCACAGCATTTGCAGGAAAAAGCTGAAGGGGACAGAGAATGCAGAAATGTGCAGTTACCATAGCAAGCACTACAATAACATGCTGGATGCCAAAACAGCACAGAAAAGGCTCAGGACAAGGAATTACATGTATTCTTACTCTGTTTTGCTCATTTCAGTATTAGTGTCACAAAAGCATAATAATTCTGCGGTCTTTCTTGAATCTGCATCAGAGAGTCGCTTTAATGAATCAAAACGCTTTGCAAGAAGAGAAACACCAAAAAGGCTCGACAACATGCTGAATGAGAAAAATCAACACCAAAAAGCTCAGGAAACGGGAAAAGTACTCTGATTTACTCATTTCAGTAAATGTGTGAAAAAAGCACAATTGTGTTACAGTTCCCATGTACCTGCATCATAAAGTCGTGGTTAAGCACCAAAAGCGCTTTGCTTTAGCGAGAAAAAAAAAAATGTCCTATTATTTGAATCAAACTTTAAACTCTTATTCGCAATTGTCTTCCCTTGAATCTGAAAGTTCCTTTCGTTTTACGGGTCAAATATCACAGCCCAATTATTCTGCGGTCTTTCTTGAATCTGCATCAGAGAGTCGCTGTAATAAACCAAAACGCTTTGCAGGGCGAGAAACACCAAAAAGGCTCGAGAACATGCTGAATAAGACAAATCAACACCAAAAAAGCTCAGGAAACCGGAAAAGTACTCTGATTTACTCATTTCAGTAAATGTGTGAAAAAAGCACAATTGTGTTACAGTTCCCATGTACCTGCATCATAGAGTCGTGGTTAAGCACCAAAAGCGCTTTGCTCCAGCGAGAAAAACATAAAAAGACATATTGTTTGAATCAAACTTTAAACTCTTTTTCGCAATTGTGTTCCCTTGAATCTGAAAGTTCCTTTCGTTTTACGGGTCAAATATCACAGCATTTGCAGGAAAAAGCTGAAGGGGACAGAGAATGCAGAAATGTGCAGTTACCATAGCAAGCACAACAATAACATGCTGGATGCCAAAACAGCACAGAAAAGGCTCAGGACACGGAATTACATGTATTTGTACTCTGTTTTGCTCATTTCAGTATTAGTGTCACAAAAGCATAATAATTCTGCGGTCTATCTTGAATCTGCATCAGAGAGTCGCTTTAATGAATCAAAACGCTTTGCAAGAAGAGAAACACCAAAAAGGCTCGACAACATGCTGAATGAGAAAAATCAACACCAAAAAGCTCAGGAAACGGGAAAAGTACTCTGATTTACTCATTTCAGTAAGTGTTTGAAAAAAGCACAATGTGTTTCCCTTCCCATGTACCTGCATCATAGAGTCGTGGTTAAGCACCAAAAGCGCTTTGCTTTAGCGAGAAAAGGCTCAGGACACGGAATAACATGAATTTGTACTCTGTTTTGCTCATTTCAGTATTAGTGTCACAAAAGCATAATAATTCTGCGGGCTTTCTTGAATCTGCATCAGAGAGTCGCTGTAATAAACCAAAACGCTTTGCAGGGCGAGAAACACCAAAAAGGCTCGAGAACATGCTGAATAAGACAAATCAACACCAAAAAAGCTCAGGAAACCGGAAAAGTACTCTGATTTACTCATTTCAGTAAATGTGTGAAAAAAGCACAATTGTGTTACAGTTCCCATGTACCTGTATCACAGAGTCGTGGTTAAGCAACAAGAGCGCTTTGCTTTAGCGAGAAAAGGCTCTGGACACGAAATTACATGTATTTGTACTCTGTTTTGCTCATTTCAGTATTAGTGTCACAAAAGCATAATAATTCTGCGGTATTACTTGAATCTGCATCAGAGAGTCGCTTTAATGAATCAAAACGCTTTGCAAGAAGAGAAACACCAAAAAGGCTCGACAACATGCTGAATGAGAAAAATCAACACCAAAAAGCTCAGGAAACGGGAAAAGTACTCTGATTTACTCATTTCAGTAAATGTTTGAAAAAAGCACAATTGTGTTACAGTTCCCATGTACCTGCATCATAAAGTCGTGGTTAAGCACCAAAAGCGCTTTGCTTTAGCGAGAAAAAAAAAAATGTCCTATTATTTGAATCAAACTTTAAACTCTTATTCGCAATTGTCTTCCCTTGAATCTGAAAGTTCCTTTCGTTTTACGGGTCAAATATCACAGCCCAATTATTCTGCGGTCTTTCTTGAATCTGCATCAGAGAGTCGCTGTAATAAACCAAAACGCTTTGCGGGGCGAGAAACACCAAAAAGACTAGACAACATGCTGAATGAGACAAATCAACACCTAAAGAGCTCAGGAAACGGGAAAAGTACTCTGATTTACTCATTTCAGTAAGTGTGAAGAAAGCAAAATTGTGTTACAGTTCCCATGTACCTGCATCATAGAGTCGTGGTTAAGCACCAAAAGCGCTTTGCTTTAGCAAGAAAAGGCTCAGGACACGGAATAACATGAATTTGTACTCTGTTTTGCTCATTTCAGCATGAGTGTCACAAAAGCATAATAATTCTGAGGGCTTTCTTGAATCTGCATCAGAGAGTCGCTGTAATAAAACAAAACGCTTTGCAGGGCGAGAAACACCAAAAAGGCTCGAGAACATGCTGAATAAGACAAATCAACACCAAAAAAGCTCAGGAAACCGGAAAAGTACTCTGATTTACTCATTTCAGTAAATGTGTGAAAAAAGCACAATTGTGTTACAGTTCCCATGTACCTGTATCACAGAGTCGTGGTTAAGCAACAAGAGCGCTTTGCTTTAGCGAGAAAAGGCTCTGGACACGAAATTACATGTATTTGTACTCTGTTTTGCTCATTTCAGTATTAGTGTCACAAAAGCATAATAATTCTGCGGTATTACTTGAATCTGCATCAGAGAGTCGCTTTAATGAATCAAAACGCTTTGCAAGAAGAGAAACACCAAAAAGGCTCGACAACATGCTGAATGAGAAAAATCAACACCAAAAAGCTCAGGAAACGGGAAAAGTACTCTGATTTACTCATTTCAGTAAATGTGTGAAAAAAGCACAATTGTGTTACAGTTCCCATGTACCTGCATCATAAAGTCGTGGTTAAGCACCAAAAGCGCTTTGCTTTAGCGAGAAAAAAAAAATGTCCTATTATTTGAATCAAACTTTAAACTCTTATTCGCAATTGTCTTCCCTTGAATCTGAAAGTTCCTTTCGTTTTACGGGTCAAATGTCACAGCGCAATTATTCTGCGGTCTTTCTTGAATCTGCATCAGAGAGTCGCTGTAATAAACCAAAACGCTTTGCGGGGCGAGAAACACCAAAAAGACTAGACAACATGCTGAATGAGACAAATCAACACCAAAAGAGCTCAGGAAACGGGAAAAGTATTCTGATTTACTCATTTCAGTAAGTGTGAAGAAAGCAAAATTGTGTTACAGTTCCCATGTACCTGCATCATAGAGTCGTGGTTAAGCACCAAAAGCGCTTTGCTTTAGCGAGAAAAGGCTCAGGACACGGAATAACATGAATTTGTACTCTGTTTTGCTCATTTCAGCATGAGTGTCACAAAAGCATAATAATTCTGAGGGCTTTCTTGAATCTGCATCAGAGAGTCGCTGTAATAAACCAAAACGCTTTGCAGGGCGAGAAACACCAAAGAGGCTCGAGAACATGCTGAATAAGACAAATCAACACATAAAGAGCTCAGGAAACGGGAAAAGTACTCTGATTTACTCATTTCAGTAAGTGTTTGAAAAAAGCACAATGTGTTTCCCTTCCCATGTACCTGCATCATAGAGTCGTGGTTAAGCACCAAAAGCGCTTTGCTTTAGCGAGAAAAGGCTCAGGACACGGAATTACATGTATTTGTACTCTGTTTTGCTCATTTCAGTATTAGTGTCACAAAAGCATAATAATTCTGCGGTCTTTCTTGAATCTGCATCAGAGAGTCGCTTTAATGAATCAAAACGCTTTGCAAGAAGAGAAACACCAAAAAGGCTCGACAACATGCTGAATGAGAAAAATCAACACCAAAAAGCTCAGGAAACGGGAAAAGTACTCTGATTTACTCATTTCAGTAAATGTGTGAAAAAAGCACAATTGTGTTACAGTTCCCATGTACCTGCATCATAAAGTCGTGGTTAAGCACCAAAAGCGCTTTGCTTTAGCGAGAAAAAAGAAAAAATGTCCTATTATTTGAATCAAACTTTAAACTCTTATTCGCAATTGTCTTCCCTTGAATCTTAAAGTTCCTTTCGTTTTACGGGTCAAATGTCACAGCGCAATTATTCTGCGGTCTTTCTTGAATCTGCATCAGAGAGTCGCTGTAATAAACCAAAACGCTTTGCGGGGCGAGAAACACCAAAAAGACTAGACAACATGCTGAATGAGACAAATCAACACCAAAAGAGCTCAGGAAACGGGAAAAGTATTCTGATTTACTCATTTCAGTAAGTGTGAAGAAAGCACAATTGTGTTACAGTTCCCATGTACCTGCATCATAGAGTCGTGGTTAAGCACCAAAAGCGCTTTGCTTTAGCGAGAAAAGGCTCAG
This sequence comes from Halichoeres trimaculatus, assembly GCF_033239565.1. NCBI lineage: Eukaryota > Metazoa > Chordata > Actinopteri > Labriformes > Labridae > Halichoeres > Halichoeres trimaculatus. Next base: position 107,306 of record NW_027437251.1, read on the forward strand.
GACACGGAATAACATTAATATGTACTCTGTTTTGCTCATTTCAGTATTAGTGTCACAAAAGCATAATAATTCTGCGGGCTTTCTTGAATCTGCATCAGAGAGTCGCTGTAATAAACCAAAACGCTTTGCAGGGCGAGAAACACCAAAGAGGCTCGAGAACATGCTGAATAAGACAAATCAACACCAAAAAAGCTCAGGAAACCGGAAAAGTACTCTGATTTACTCATTTCAGTAAATGTGTGAAAAAAGCACAATTGTGTTACAGTTCCCATGTACCTGCATCACAGAGTCGTGTTTAAGCAACAAAAGCGCTTTGCTTTAGCGAGAAAAGGCTCAGGACACGGAATTACATGTATTAGTACTCTGTTTTGCTCATTTCAGTATTAGTGTCACAAAAGCATAATAATTCTGCGGTCTTTCTTGAATCTGCACCAGAGAGTCGCTGTAATGAACCAAAACGCTTTGTGGGGCGAGAAACACCAAAAAGACTCGACAACAAGCTGAAAAAGACAAATCAACACATAAAGAGCTCAGGAAACGGGAAAAGTACTCTGATTTACTCATTTCAGTAAGTGTTTGAAAAAAGCACAATGTGTTTCCCTTCCCATGTACCTGCATCATAGAGTCGTGGTTAAGCACCAAAAGCGCTTTGCTCCAGCGAGAAAAACATAAAAATGACATATTATTTGAATCAAACTTTAAACTCTTTTTCGCAATTGTGTTCCCTTGAATCTGAAAGTTCCTTCCGTTTTACGGGTCAAATATCACAGCATTTGCAGGAAAAAGCTGAAGGGGACAGAGAATGCAGAAATGTGCAGTTACCATAGCAAGCACTACAATAACATGCTGGATGCCAAAACAGCACAGAAAAGGCTCAGGACAAGGAATTACATGTATTCTTACTCTGTTTTGCTCATTTCAGTATTAGTGTCACAAAAGCATAATAATTCTGCGGTCTTTCTTGAATCTGCATCAGAGAGTCGCTTTAATGAATCAAAACGCTTTGCAAGAAGAGAAACACCAAAAAGGCTCGACAACATGCTGAATGAGAAAAATCAACACCAAAAAGCTCAGGAAACGGGAAAAGTACTCTGATTTACTCATTTCAGTAAATGTGTGAAAAAAGCACAATTGTGTTACAGTTCCCATGTACCTGCATCATAAAGTCGTGGTTGAGCACCAAAAGCGCTTTGCTTTAGCGAGAAAAAAGAAAAAATGTCCTATTATTTGAATCAAACTTTAAACTCTTATTGCTGTGAATGCAGCAATGCATTCACAGCATATGTTCTTCTGTGTCAAAAAAATTTATTCTTCTTCTTCTTCTTCTTCTTCCGCCCGCTTTTTTGGACCGCTAAAACTTCTGCAAACTTCAACTTATTTTCACCGTTCAAACTTCAAAACGTGTGTTTCAGTGGGGACAAGGGGGCTATGACTCTTCAGAAACTTTTCACAAATACTTTTCGAGATATTCAACAATTTACGAAATTTCGGTCCCATAGAGATGAATGCGGAATTTTCAAAATTTCCTCCCTTCAGGACATTTTTTCAGCCTGCTTCAAACCCTCCTCATTCAGTCATACATTCAGCTACAAACTCCATTCAAACTTCAAAATATTCAGCTATCTTTTGGCTTCATTCAGTGGGTTTCAAATGTTTCCTAGCATTCATAGTTTCTTCACAATGACCCTTCAAAGGTCATGATGCATTTCAGCTCTTCGAGCCGTTTAACATTGGTGTGTATTGGACGGAATGTTTCAGCTCAGAGTGGGAGATTCAAACGACAGACTGGGGAGAGGGGGAAACAAGACCTGAGAAACTGCTGGGTAAACTGCTCTCTTGGCCACATTATATGAGCTATCAACACAAATAAGCCCTCAGCATGTAAGTAGTCTTGTCCTGCCTCTGACAAAGTAGTTTTTAAAGCAAAAGGATGGAACACTTTTTCACAAAATGGCCAACTGTCGGGCAAAGTCACCTCCGGCACCCATGTACTCCAATGTTAATTCCTGAGGGGTTTTCTCAGAGATCAGTCAAATTTCCCTCATCTATCTATCGCTGTCATGGGCCTACTTCTGCATCTTTAGACATGAAATTAACACAGACAGCTTCCTCAGGGTCTCAGGATTCCTACGGTGTGATCACTTTTCTGATCGGCCCTTTGGTTTAGTCACAGTTGCAGACAGTTCGACACCCTGATTTCAGTGGAAATGTGTTGGGAATCAACAGACTCCACCAGCTCTCTGATGGCAGTTGGTAAACAATGATCACCATGGCAACATCTGGCTTCAGATGAGCCTCAGCTAAAAGGCTTACATGATTAAAAACTCACACACAGGACAAGCAGGATTTCATTTTAACAGGGTTTCAGAGATGAGACTTGCATTTTCCCTCAGTCAGGTCATTATTTCCATAACTGTTCTTTAAAATTTAATTCATTGCTTCAAATTTTTAAAAGATGCAGCCATTTCAACTTTAAATTCATTTATCCATTTAACTGATTCATCCATTAATTTCCTTTCATCCAAGAGTTCATGGCAGGTTAATTTAGCATTCTGCATTAGCAGTTGAGTGCCAGCTTTTCATGAATTATTTCAACCATTTTCAGACATAAATTCAGTCATTCATGTTCAGCATTCTGCTTTTGCAGTTAAGCACAAGCTTTTCAAGACTTAATTCAAATGATTTCAGACATAACTTTAGCCATTCTTGTTCAGAATTTTGCTTTAGCTGTTCAGTGCAAGCATTTTAAGACTTCATTCAGCCATTTTCAGACAAACCTTCAGTCATTAATGTTCAGCATTCTGCATTAGCAGTTGAGCGCAAGCTATTCAAGACTTTTTCAACCATTTTCAGACATATCTTCAGTCATTCAGGTTCAGCTTTCGTTACATTAGCAGTTCAGCGCAAGCTGCTTCAGCATTCTGCATTCACAGCGCAATTTCTTCAGAAATTGCTTTTCTAGTTCGCAATTGTCTTCCCTTGAATCTGAAAGTTCCTTTCGTTTTACGGGTCAAATATCACAGCCCAATTATTCTGCGGTCTTTCTTGAATCTGCATCAGAGAGTCGCTGTAATAAACCAAAACGCTTTGCGGGGCGAGAAACACCAAAAAGACTAGACAACATGCTGAATGAGACAAAAAGAGCTCAGGAAACGGGAAAAGTATTCTGATTTACTCATTTCAGTAAGTGTGAAGAATGCACAATTGTGTTACAGTTCCCATGTACCTGCATCATAGAGTCGTGGTTAAGCACCAAAAGCGCTTTGCTTTAGCAAGAAAAGGCTCAGGACACGGAATAACATGAATTTGTACTCTGTTTTGCTCATTTCAGTATGAGTGTCACAAAAGCATAATAATTCTGAGGGCTTTCTTGAATCTGCATCAGAGAGTCGCTGTAATAAAACAAAACGCTTTGCAGGGCGAGAAACACCAAAGAGGCTCGAGAACATGCTGAATAAGACAAATCAACACATAAAGAGCTCAGGAAACGGGAAAAGTACTCTGATTTACTCATTTCAGTAAGTGTTTGAAAAAAGCACAATGTGTTTCCCTTACCATGTACCTGCATCATAGAGTCGTGGTTAAGCACCAAAAGCGCTTTGCTTTAGCGAGAAAAGGCTCAGGACACGGAATTACATGTATTTGTACTCTGTTTTGCTCATTTCAGTATTAGTGTCACAAAAGCATAATAATTCTGCGGTCTTTCTTGAATCTGCATCAGAGAGTCGCTTTAATGAATCAAAACGCTTTGCAAGAAGAGAAACACCAAAAAGGCTCGACAACATGCTGAATGAGAAAAATCAACACCAAAAAGCTCAGGAAACGGGAAAAGTATTCTGATTTACTCATTTCAGTAAGTGTGAAGAAAGCACAATTGTGTTACAGTTCCCATGTACCTGCATCATAGAGTCGTGGTTAAGCACCAAAAGCGCTTTGCTTTAGCAAGAAAAGGCTCAGGACACGGAATAACATGAATTTGTACTCTGTTTTGCTCATTTCAGTATGAGTGTCACAAAAGCATAATAATTCTGAGGGCTTTCTTGAATCTGCATCAGAGAGTCGCTGTAATAAACCAAAACGCTTTGCAGGGCGAGAAACACCAAAAAGGCTCGAGAACATGCTGAATAAGACAAATCAACACCAAAAAAGCTCAGGAAACCGGAAAAGTACTCTGATTTACTCATTTCAGTAAATGTGTGAAAAAAGCACAATTGTGTTACAGTTCCCATGTACCTGCATCATAGAGTCGTGGTTAAGCACCAAAAGCGCTTTGCTCCAGCGAGAAAAACATAAAAAGACATATTGTTTGAATCAAACTTTAAACTCTTTTTCGCAATTGTGTTCCCTTGAATCTGAAAGTTCCTTTCGTTTTACGGGTCAAATATCACAGCATTTGCAGGAAAAAGCTGAAGGGGACAGAGAATGCAGAAATGTGCAGTTACCATAGCAAGCACAACAATAACATGCTGGATGCCAAAACAGCACAGAAAAGGCTCAGGACACGGAATTACATGTATTTGTACTCTGTTTTGCTCATTTCAGTATTAGTGTCACAAAAGCATAATAATTCTGCGGTCTTTCTTGAATCTGCATCAGAGAGTCGCTTTAATGAATCAAAACGCTTTGCAAGAAGAGAAACACCAAAAAGGCTCGACAACATGCTGAATGAGAAAAATCAACACCAAAAAGCTCAGGAAACGGGAAAAGTACTCTGATTTACTCATTTCAGTAAGTGTTTGAAAAAAGCACAATGTGTTTCCCTTCCCATGTACCTGCATCATAGAGTCGTGGTTAAGCACCAAAAGCGCTTTGCTTTAGCGAGAAAAGGCTCAGGACACGGAATTACATGTATTTGTACTCTGTTTTGCTCATTTCAGTATTAGTGTCACAAAAGCATAATAATTCTGCGGTCTTTCTTGAATCTGCATCAGAGAGTCGCTTTAATGAATCAAAACGCTTTGCAAGAAGAGAAACACCAAAAAGGCTCGACAACATGCTGAATGAGAAAAATCAACACCAAAAAGCTCAGGAAACGGGAAAAGTACTCTGATTTACTCATTTCAGTAAATGTGTGAAAAAAGCACAATTGTGTTACAGTTCCCATGTACCTGCATCATAAAGTCGTGGTTAAGCACCAAAAGCGCTTTGCTTTAGCGAGAAAAAAGAAAAAATGTCCTATTATTTGAATCAAACTTTAAACTCTTATTCGCAATTGTCTTCCCTTGAATCTTAAAGTTCCTTTCGTTTTACGGGTCAAATGTCACAGCGCAATTATTCTGCGGTCTTTCTTGAATCTGCATCAGAGAGTCGCTGTAATAAACCAAAACGCTTTGCGGGGCGAGAAACACCAAAAAGACTAGACAACATGCTGAATGAGACAAATCAACACCAAAAGAGCTCAGGAAACGGGAAAAGTATTCTGATTTACTCATTTCAGTAAGTGTGAAGAAAGCACAATTGTGTTACAGTTCCCATGTACCTGCATCATAGAGTCGTGGTTAAGCACCAAAAGCGCTTTGCTTTAGCGAGAAAAGGCTCAGGACACGGAATAACATTAATATGTACTCTGTTTTGCTCATTTCAGTATTAGTGTCACAAAAGCATAATAATTCTGCGGGCTTTCTTGAATCTGCATCAGAGAGTCGCTGTAATAAACCAAAACGCTTTGCAGGGCGAGAAACACCAAAGAGGCTTGAGAACATGCTGAATAAGACAAATCAACACCAAAAAAGCTCAGGAAACCGGAAAAGTACTCTGATTTACTCATTTCAGTAAATGTGTGAAAAAAGCACAATTGTGTTACAGTTCCCATGTACCTGCATCACAGAGTCGTGTTTAAGCAACAAAAGCGCTTTGCTTTAGCGAGAAAAGGCTCAGGACACGGAATTACATGTATTAGTACTCTGTTTTGCTCATTTCAGTATTAGTGTCACAAAAGCATAATAATTCTGCGGTCTTTCTTGAATCTGCACCAGAGAGTCGCTGTAATGAACCAAAACGCTTTGTGGGGCGAGAAACACCAAAAAGACTCGACAACAAGCTGAAAAAGACAAATCAACACATAAAGAGCTCAGGAAACGGGAAAAGTACTCTGATTTACTCATTTCAGTAAGTGTTTGAAAAAAGCACAATGTGTTTCCCTTCCCATGTACCTGCATCATAGAGTCGTGGTTAAGCACCAAAAGCGCTTTGCTCCAGCGAGAAAAACATAAAAATGACATATTATTTGAATCAAACTTTAAACTCTTTTTCGCAATTGTGTTCCCTTGAATCTGAAAGTTCCTTCCGTTTTACGGGTCAAATATCACAGCATTTGCAGGAAAAAGCTGAAGGGGACAGAGAATGCAGAAATGTGCAGTTACCATAGCAAGCACTACAATAACATGCTGGATGCCAAAACAGCACAGAAAAGGCTCAGGACAAGGAATTACATGTATTCTTACTCTGTTTTGCTCATTTCAGTATTAGTGTCACAAAAGCATAATAATTCTGCGGTCTTTCTTGAATCTGCATCAGAGAGTCGCTTTAATGAATCAAAACGCTTTGCAAGAAGAGAAACACCAAAAAGGCTCGACAACATGCTGAATGAGAAAAATCAACACCAAAAAGCTCAGGAAACGGGAAAAGTACTCTGATTTACTCATTTCAGTAAATGTGTGAAAAAAGCACAATTGTGTTACAGTTCCCATGTACCTGCATCATAAAGTCGTGGTTGAGCACCAAAAGCGCTTTGCTTTAGCGAGAAAAAAGAAAAAATGTCCTATTATTTGAATCAAACTTTAAACTCTTATTGCTGTGAATGCAGCAATGCATTCACAGCATATGTTCTTCTGTGTCAAAAAAATTTATTCTTCTTCTTCTTCTTCTTCTTCCGCCCGCTTTTTTGGACCGCTAAAACTTCTGCAAACTTCAACTTATTTTCACCGTTCAAACTTCAAAACGTGTGTTTCAGTGGGGACAAGGGGGCTATGACTCTTCAGAAACTTTTCACAAATACTTTTCGAGATATTCAACAATTTACGAAATTTCGGTCCCATAGAGATGAATGCGGAATTTTCAAAATTTCCTCCCTTCAGGACATTTTTTCAGCCTGCTTCAAACCCTCCTCATTCAGTCATACATTCAGCTACAAACTCCATTCAAACTTCAAAATATTCAGCTATCTTTTGGCTTCATTCAGTGGGTTTCAAATGTTTCCTAGCATTCATAGTTTCTTCACAATGACCCTTCAAAGGTCATGATGCATTTCAGCTCTTCGAGCCGTTTAACATTGGTGTGTATTGGACGGAATGTTTCAGCTCAGAGTGGGAGATTCAAACGACAGACTGGGGAGAGGGGGAAACAAGACCTGAGAAACTGCTGGGTAAACTGCTCTCTTGGCCACATTATATGAGCTATCAACACAAATAAGCCCTCAGCATGTAAGTAGTCTTGTCCTGCCTCTGACAAAGTAGTTTTTAAAGCAAAAGGATGGAACACTTTTTCACAAAATGGCCAACTGTCGGGCAAAGTCACCTCCGGCACCCATGTACTCCAATGTTAATTCCTGAGGGGTTTTCTCAGAGATCAGTCAAATTTCCCTCATCTATCTATCGCTGTCATGGGCCTACTTCTGCATCTTTAGACATGAAATTAACACAGACAGCTTCCTCAGGGTCTCAGGATTCCTACGGTGTGATCACTTTTCTGATCGGCCCTTTGGTTTAGTCACAGTTGCAGACAGTTCGACACCCTGATTTCAGTGGAAATGTGTTGGGAATCAACAGACTCCACCAGCTCTCTGATGGCAGTTGGTAAACAATGATCACCATGGCAACATCTGGCTTCAGATGAGCCTCAGCTAAAAGGCTTACATGATTAAAAACTCACACACAGGACAAGCAGGATTTCATTTTAACAGGGTTTCAGAGATGAGACTTGCATTTTCCCTCAGTCAGGTCATTATTTCCATAACTGTTCTTTAAAATTTAATTCATTGCTTCAAATTTTTAAAAGATGCAGCCATTTCAACTTTAAATTCATTTATCCATTTAACTGATTCATCCATTAATTTCCTTTCATCCAAGAGTTCATGGCAGGTTAATTTAGCATTCTGCATTAGCAGTTGAGTGCCAGCTTTTCATGAATTATTTCAACCATTTTCAGACATAAATTCAGTCATTCATGTTCAGCATTCTGCTTTTGCAGTTAAGCACAAGCTTTTCAAGACTTAATTCAAATGATTTCAGACATAACTTTAGCCATTCTTGTTCAGAATTTTGCTTTAGCTGTTCAGTGCAAGCATTTTAAGACTTCATTCAGCCATTTTCAGACAAACCTTCAGTCATTAATGTTCAGCATTCTGCATTAGCAGTTGAGCGCAAGCTATTCAAGACTTTTTCAACCATTTTCAGACATATCTTCAGTCATTCAGGTTCAGCTTTCGTTACATTAGCAGTTCAGCGCAAGCTGCTTCAGCATTCTGCATTCACAGCGCAATTTCTTCAGAAATTGCTTTTCTAGTTCGCAATTGTCTTCCCTTGAATCTGAAAGTTCCTTTCGTTTTACGGGTCAAATATCACAGCCCAATTATTCTGCGGTCTTTCTTGAATCTGCATCAGAGAGTCGCTGTAATAAACCAAAACGCTTTGCGGGGCGAGAAACACCAAAAAGACTAGACAACATGCTGAATGAGACAAAAAGAGCTCAGGAAACGGGAAAAGTATTCTGATTTACTCATTTCAGTAAGTGTGAAGAATGCACAATTGTGTTACAGTTCCCATGTACCTGCATCATAGAGTCGTGGTTAAGCACCAAAAGCGCTTTGCTTTAGCAAGAAAAGGCTCAGGACACGGAATAACATGAATTTGTACTCTGTTTTGCTCATTTCAGTATGAGTGTCACAAAAGCATAATAATTCTGAGGGCTTTCTTGAATCTGCATCAGAGAGTCGCTGTAATAAAACAAAACGCTTTGCAGGGCGAGAAACACCAAAGAGGCTCGAGAACATGCTGAATAAGACAAATCAACACATAAAGAGCTCAGGAAACGGGAAAAGTACTCTGATTTACTCATTTCAGTAAGTGTTTGAAAAAAGCACAATGTGTTTCCCTTACCATGTACCTGCATCATAGAGTCGTGGTTAAGCACCAAAAGCGCTTTGCTTTAGCGAGAAAAGGCTCAGGACACGGAATTACATGTATTTGTACTCTGTTTTGCTCATTTCAGTATTAGTGTCACAAAAGCATAATAATTCTGCGGTCTTTCTTGAATCTGCATCAGAGAGTCGCTTTAATGAATCAAAACGCTTTGCAAGAAGAGAAACACCAAAAAGGCTCGACAACATGCTGAATGAGAAAAATCAACACCAAAAAGCTCAGGAAACGGGAAAAGTATTCTGATTTACTCATTTCAGTAAGTGTGAAGAAAGCACAATTGTGTTACAGTTCCCATGTACCTGCATCATAGAGTCGTGGTTAAGCACCAAAAGCGCTTTGCTTTAGCAAGAAAAGGCTCAGGACACGGAATAACATGAATTTGTACTCTGTTTTGCTCATTTCAGTATGAGTGTCACAAAAGCATAATAATTCTGAGGGCTTTCTTGAATCTGCATCAGAGAGTCGCTGTAATAAACCAAAACGCTTTGCAGGGCGAGAAACACCAAAAAGGCTCGAGAACATGCTGAATAAGACAAATCAACACCAAAAAAGCTCAGGAAACCGGAAAAGTACTCTGATTTACTCATTTCAGTAAATGTGTGAAAAAAGCACAATTGTGTTACAGTTCCCATGTACCTGCATCATAGAGTCGTGGTTAAGCACCAAAAGCGCTTTGCTCCAGCGAGAAAAACATAAAAAGACATATTGTTTGAATCAAACTTTAAACTCTTTTTCGCAATTGTGTTCCCTTGAATCTGAAAGTTCCTTTCGTTTTACGGGTCAAATATCACAGCATTTGCAGGAAAAAGCTGAAGGGGACAGAGAATGCAGAAATGTGCAGTTACCATAGCAAGCACAACAATAACATGCTGGATGCCAAAACAGCACAGAAAAGGCTCAGGACACGGAATTACATGTATTTGTACTCTGTTTTGCTCATTTCAGTATTAGTGTCACAAAAGCATAATAATTCTGCGGTCTTTCTTGAATCTGCATCAGAGAGTCGCTTTAATGAATCAAAACGCTTTGCAAGAAGAGAAACACCAAAAAGGCTCGACAACATGCTGAATGAGAAAAATCAACACCAAAAAGCTCAGGAAACGGGAAAAGTACTCTGATTTACTCATTTCAGTAAGTGTTTGAAAAAAGCACAATGTGTTTCCCTTCCCATGTACCTGCATCATAGAGTCGTGGTTAAGCACCAAAAGCGCTTTGCTTTAGCGAGAAAAGGCTCAGGACACGGAATTACATGTATTTGTACTCTGTTTTGCTCATTTCAGTATTAGTGTCACAAAAGCATAATAATTCTGCGGTCTTTCTTGAATCTGCATCAGAGAGTCGCTTTAATGAATCAAAACGCTTTGCAAGAAGAGAAACACCAAAAAGGCTCGACAACATGCTGAATGAGAAAAATCAACACCAAAAAGCTCAGGAAACGGGAAAAGTACTCTGATTTACTCATTTCAGTAAATGTGTGAAAAAAGCACAATTGTGTTACAGTTCCCATGTACCTGCATCATAAAGTCGTGGTTAAGCACCAAAAGCGCTTTGCTTTAGCGAGAAAAAAGAAAAAATGTCCTATTATTTGAATCAAACTTTAAACTCTTATTCGCAATTGTCTTCCCTTGAATCTTAAAGTTCCTTTCGTTTTACGGGTCAAATGTCACAGCGCAATTATTCTGCGGTCTTTCTTGAATCTGCATCAGAGAGTCGCTGTAATAAACCAAAACGCTTTGCGGGGCGAGAAACACCAAAAAGACTAGACAACATGCTGAATGAGACAAATCAACACCAAAAGAGCTCAGGAAACGGGAAAAGTATTCTGATTTACTCATTTCAGTAAGTGTGAAGAAAGCACAATTGTGTTACAGTTCCCATGTACCTGCATCATAGAGTCGTGGTTAAGCACCAAAAGCGCTTTGCTTTAGCGAGAAAAGGCTCAGGACACGGAATAACATTAATATGTACTCTGTTTTGCTCATTTCAGTATTAGTGTCACAAAAGCATAATAATTCTGCGGGCTTTCTTGAATCTGCATCAGAGAGTCGCTGTAATAAACCAAAACGCTTTGCAGGGCGAGAAACACCAAAGAGGCTCGAGAACATGCTGAATAAGACAAATCAACACCAAAAAAGCTCAGGAAACCGGAAAAGTACTCTGATTTACTCATTTCAGTAAATGTGTGAAAAAAGCACAATTGTGTTACAGTTCCCATGTACCTGCATCACAGAGTCGTGTTTAAGCAACAAAAGCGCTTTGCTTTAGCGAGAAAAGGCTCAGGACACGGAATTACATGTATTAGTACTCTGTTTTGCTCATTTCAGTATTAGTGTCACAAAAGCATAATAATTCTGCGGTCTTTCTTGAATCTGCACCAGAGAGTCGCTGTAATGAACCAAAACGCTTTGTGGGGCGAGAAACACCAAAAAGACTCGACAACAAGCTGAAAAAGACAAATCAACACATAAAGAGCTCAGGAAACGGGAAAAGTACTCTGATTTACTCATTTCAGTAAGTGTTTGAAAAAAGCACAATGTGTTTCCCTTCCCATGTACCTGCATCATAGAGTCGTGGTTAAGCACCAAAAGCGCTTTGCTCCAGCGAGAAAAACATAAAAATGACATATTATTTGAATCAAACTTTAAACTCTTTTTCGCAATTGTGTTCCCTTGAATCTGAAAGTTCCTTCCGTTTTACGGGTCAAATATCACAGCATTTGCAGGAAAAAGCTGAAGGGGACAGAGAATGCAGAAATGTGCAGTTACCATAGCAAGCACTACAATAACATGCTGGATGCCAAAACAGCACAGAAAAGGCTCAGGACAAGGAATTACATGTATTCTTACTCTGTTTTGCTCATTTCAGTATTAGTGTCACAAAAGCATAATAATTCTGCGGTCTTTCTTGAATCTGCATCAGAGAGTCGCTTTAATGAATCAAAACGCTTTGCAAGAAGAGAAACACCAAAAAGGCTCGACAACATGCTGAATGAGAAAAATCAACACCAAAAAGCTCAGGAAACGGGAAAAGTACTCTGATTTACTCATTTCAGTAAATGTGTGAAAAAAGCACAATTGTGTTACAGTTCCCATGTACCTGCATCATAAAGTCGTGGTTGAGCACCAAAAGCGCTTTGCTTTAGCGAGAAAAAAGAAAAAATGTCCTATTATTTGAATCAAACTTTAAACTCTTATTCGCAATTGTCTTCCCTTGAATCTGAAAGTTCCTTTCGTTTTACGGGTCAAATATCACAGCCCAATTATTCTGCGGTCTTTCTTGAATCTGCATCAGAGAGTCGCTGTAATAAACCAAAACGCTTTGCGGGGCGAGAAACACCAAAAAGACTAGACAACATGCTGAATGAGACAAAAAGAGCTCAGGAAACGGGAAAAGTATTCTGATTTACTCATTTCAGTAAGTGTGAAGAATGCACAATTGTGTTACAGTTCCCATGTACCTGCATCATAGAGTCGTGGTTAAGCACCAAAAGCGCTTTGCTTTAGCAAGAAAAGGCTCAGGACACGGAATAACATGAATTTGTACTCTGTTTTGCTCATTTCAGTATGAGTGTCACAAAAGCATAATAATTCTGCGGTCTTTCTTGAATCTGCATCAGAGAGTCGCTTTAATGAATCAAAACGCTTTGCAAGAAGAGAAACACCAAAAAGGCTCGACAACATGCTGAATGAGAAAAATCAACACCAAAAAGCTCAGAAAACGGGAAAAGTATTCTGATTTACTCATTTCAGTAAGTGTGAAGAAAGCACAATTGTGTTACAGTTCCCATGTACCTGCATCATAGAGTCGTGGTTAAGCACCAAAAGCGCTTTGCTTTAGCAAGAAAAGGCTCAGGACACGGAATAACATGAATTTGTACTCTGTTTTGCTCATTTCAGTATGAGTGTCACAAAAGCATAATAATTCTGAGGGCTTTCTTGAATCTGCATCAGAGAGTCGCTGTAATAAACCAAAACGCTTTGCAGGGCGAGAAACACCAAAAAGGCTCGAGAACATGCTGAATAAGACAAATCAACACCAAAAAAGCTCAGGAAACCGGAAAAGTACTCTGATTTACTCATTTCAGTAAATGTGTGAAAAAAGCACAATTGTGTTACAGTTCCCATGTACCTGCATCATAGAGTCGTGGTTAAGCACCAAAAGCGCTTTGCTCCAGCGAGAAAAACATAAAAAGACATATTGTTTGAATCAAACTTTAAACTCTTTTTCGCAATTGTGTTCCCTTGAATCTGAAAGTTCCTTTCGTTTTACGGGTCAAATATCACAGCATTTGCAGGAAAAAGCTGAAGGGGACAGAGAATGCAGAAATGTGCAGTTACCATAGCAAGCACAACAATAACATGCTGGATGCCAAAACAGCACAGAAAAGGCTCAGGACACGGAATTACATGTATTTGTACTCTGTTTTGCTCATTTCAGTATTAGTGTCACAAAAGCATAATAATTCTGCGGTCTTTCTTGAATCTGCATCAGAGAGTCGCTTTAATGAATCAAAACGCTTTGCAAGAAGAGAAACACCAAAAAGGCTCGACAACATGCTGAATGAGAAAAATCAACACCAAAAAGCTCAGGAAACGGGAAAAGTACTCTGATTTACTCATTTCAGTAAGTGTTTGAAAAAAGCACAATGTGTTTCCCTTCCCATGTACCTGCATCATAGAGTCGTGGTTAAGCACCAAAAGCGCTTTGCTTTAGCGAGAAAAGGCTCAGGACACGGAATTACATGTATTTGTACTCTGTTTTGCTCATTTCAGTATTAGTGTCACAAAAGCATAATAATTCTGCGGTCTTTCTTGAATCTGCATCAGAGAGTCGCTTTAATGAATCAAAACGCTTTGCAAGAAGAGAAACACCAAAAAGGCTCGACAACATGCTGAATGAGAAAAATCAACACCAAAAAGCTCAGGAAACGGGAAAAGTACTCTGATTTACTCATTTCAGTAAATGTGTGAAAAAAGCACAATTGTGTTACAGTTCCCATGTACCTGCATCATAAAGTCGTGGTTAAGCACCAAAAGCGCTTTGCTTTAGCGAGAAAAAAGAAAAAATGTCCTATTATTTGAATCAAACTTTAAACTCTTATTCGCAATTGTCTTCCCTTGAATCTTAAAGTTCCTTTCGTTTTACGGGTCAAATGTCACAGCGCAATTATTCTGCGGTCTTTCTTGAATCTGCATCAGAGAGTCGCTGTAATAAACCAAAACGCTTTGCGGGGCGAGAAACACCAAAAAGACTAGACAACATGCTGAATGAGACAAATCAACACCAAAAGAGCTCAGGAAACGGGAAAAGTATTCTGATTTACTCATTTCAGTAAGTGTGAAGAAAGCACAATTGTGTTACAGTTCCCATGTACCTGCATCATAGAGTCGTGGTTAAGCACCAAAAGCGCTTTGCTTTAGCGAGAAAAGGCTCAGGACACGGAATAACATTAATATGTACTCTGTTTTGCTCATTTCAGTATTAGTGTCACAAAAGCATAATAATTCTGCGGGCTTTCTTGAATCTGCATCAGAGAGTCGCTGTAATAAACCAAAACGCTTTGCAGGGCGAGAAACACCAAAAAGGCTCGAGAACATGCTGAATAAGACAAATCAACACCAAAAAAGCTCAGGAAACCGGAAAAGTACTCTGATTTACTCATTTCAGTAAATGTGTGAAAAAAGCACAATTGTGTTACAGTTCCCATGTACCTGCATCACAGAGTCGTGTTTAAGCAACAAAAGCGCTTTGCTTTAGCGAGAAAAGGCTCAGGACACGGAATTACATGTATTAGTACTCTGTTTTGCTCATTTCAGTATTAGTGTCACAAAAGCATAATAATTCTGCGGTCTTTCTTGAATCTGCACCAGAGAGTCGCTGTAATGAACCAAAACGCTTTGTGGGGCGAGAAACACCAAAAAGACTCGACAACAAGCTGAAAAAGACAAATCAACACATAAAGAGCTCAGGAAACGGGAAAAGTACTCTGATTTACTCATTTCAGTAAGTGTTTGAAAAAAGCACAATGTGTTTCCCTTCCCATGTACCTGCATCATAGAGTCGTGGTTAAGCACCAAAAGCGCTTTGCTCCAGCGAGAAAAACATAAAAATGACATATTATTTGAATCAAACTTTAAACTCTTTTTCGCAATTGTGTTCCCTTGAATCTGAAAGTTCCTTCCGTTTTACGGGTCAAATATCACAGCATTTGCAGGAAAAAGCTGAAGGGGACAGAGAATGCAGAAATGTGCAGTTACCATAGCAAGCACTACAATAACATGCTGGATGCCAAAACAGCACAGAAAAGGCTCAGGACAAGGAATTACATGTATTCTTACTCTGTTTTGCTCAT
This sequence comes from Halichoeres trimaculatus, assembly GCF_033239565.1. Lineage (NCBI taxonomy): Eukaryota > Metazoa > Chordata > Actinopteri > Labriformes > Labridae > Halichoeres > Halichoeres trimaculatus. The sequence goes on from NW_027437251.1 coordinate 122,795, forward strand.
TTCAGTATTAGTGTCACAAAAGCATAATAATTCTGCGGTCTTTCTTGAATCTGCATCAGAGAGTCGCTTTAATGAATCAAAACGCTTTGCAAGAAGAGAAACACCAAAAAGGCTCGACAACATGCTGAATGAGAAAAATCAACACCAAAAAGCTCAGGAAACGGGAAAAGTACTCTGATTTACTCATTTCAGTAAATGTGTGAAAAAAGCACAATTGTGTTACAGTTCCCATGTACATGCATCATAAAGTCGTGGTTGAGCACCAAAAGCGCTTTGCTTTAGCGAGAAAAAAGAAAAAATGTCCTATTATTTGAATCAAACTTTAAACTCTTATTCGCAATTGTCTTCCCTTGAATCTGAAAGTTCCTTTCGTTTTACGGGTCAAATATCACAGCCCAATTATTCTGCGGTCTTTCTTGAATCTGCATCAGAGAGTCGCTGTAATAAACCAAAACGCTTTGCGGGGCGAGAAACACCAAAAAGACTAGACAACATGCTGAATGAGACAAATCAACACCTAAAGAGCTCAGGAAACGGGAAAAGTATTCTGATTTACTCATTTCAGTAAGTGTGAAGAAAGCACAATTGTGTTACAGTTCCCATGTACCTGCATCATAGAGTCGTGGTTAAGCACCAAAAGCGCTTTGCTTTAGCAAGAAAAGGCTCAGGACACGGAATAACATGAATTTGTACTCTGTTTTGCTCATTTCAGTATGAGTGTCACAAAAGCATAATAATTCTGAGGGCTTTCTTGAATCTGCATCAGAGAGTCGCTGTAATAAACCAAAACGCTTTGCAGGGCGAGAAACACCAAAGAGGCTCGAGAACATGCTGAATAAGACAAATCAACACATAAAGAGCTCAGGAAACGGGAAAAGTACTCTGATTTACTCATTTCAGTAAGTGTTTGAAAAAAGCACAATGTGTTTCCCTTCCCATGTACCTGCATCATAGAGTCGTGGTTAAGCACCAAAAGCGCTTTGCTTTAAGCGAGAAAAGGCTCAGGACACGGAATTACATGTATTTGTACTCTGTTTTGCTCATTTCAGTATTAGTGTCACAAAAGCATAATAATTCTGCGGTCTTTCTTGAATCTGCATCAGAGAGTCGCTTTAATGAATCAAAACGCTTTGCAAGAAGAGAAACACCAAAAAGGCTCGACAACATGCTGAATGAGAAAAATCAACACCAAAAAGCTCAGGAAACGGGAAAAGTACTCTGATTTACTCATTTCAGTAAATGTGTGAAAAAAGCACAATTGTGTTACAGTTCCCATGTACCTGCATCATAAAGTCGTGGTTAAGCACCAAAAGCGCTTTGCTTTAGCGAGAAAAAAGAAAAAATGTCCTATTATTTGAATCAAACTTTAAACTCTTATTCGCAATTGTCTTCCCTTGAATCTGAAAGTTCCTTTCGTTTTACGGGTCAAATATCACAGCGCAATTATTCTGCGGTCTTTCTTGAATCTGCATCAGAGAGTCGCTGTAATAAACCAAAACGCTTTGCGGGGCGAGAAACACCAAAAAGACTAGACAACATGCTGAATGAGACAAATCAACACCTAAAGAGCTCAGGAAACGGGAAAAGTATTCTGATTTACTCATTTCAGTAAGTGTGAAGAAAGCACAATTGTGTTACAGTTCCCATGTACCTGCATCATAGAGTCGTGGTTAAGCACCAAAAGCGCTTTGCTTTAGCGAGAAAAGGCTCAGGACACGGAATAACATGAATTTGTACTCTGTTTTGCTCATTTCAGTATTAGTGTCACAAAAGCATAATAATTCTGCGGGCTTTCTTGAATCTGCATCAGAGAGTCGCTGTAATAAACCAAAACGCTTTGCAGGGCGAGAAACACCAAAAAGGCTCGAGAACATGCTGAATAAGACAAATCAACACCAAAAAAGCTCAGGAAACCGGAAAAGTACTCTGATTTACTCATTTCAGTAAATGTGTGAAAAAAGCACAATTGTGTTACAGTTCCCATGTACCTGTATCACAGAGTCGTGGTTAAGCAACAAGAGCGCTTTGCTTTAGCGAGAAAAGGCTCTGGACACGAAATTACATGTATTTGTACTCGGTTTTGCTCATTTCAGTATTAGTGTCACAAAAGCATAATAATTCTGCGGTATTACTTGAATCTGCATCAGAGAGTCGCTTTAATGAATCAAAACGCTTTGCAAGAAGAGAAACACCAAAAAGGCTCGACAACATGCTGAATGAGAAAAATCAACACCAAAAAGCTCAGGAAACGGGAAAAGTACTCTGATTTACTCATTTCAGTAAATGTGTGAAAAAAGCACAATTGTGTTACAGTTCCCATGTACCTGCATCATAAAGTCGTGGTTAAGCACCAAAAGCGCTTTGCTTTAGCGAGAAAAAAGAAAAAATGTCCTATTATTTGAATCAAACTTTAAACTCTTATTCGCAATTGTCTTCCCTTGAATCTGAAAGTTCCTTTCGTTTTACGGGTCAAATATCACAGCGCAATTATTCTGCGGTCTTTCTTGAATCTGCATCAGAGAGTCGCTGTAATAAACCAAAACGCTTTGCGGGGCGAGAAACACCAAAAAGACTAGACAACATGCTGAATGAGACAAATCAACACCTAAAGAGCTCAGGAAACGGGAAAAGTATTCTGATTTACTCATTTCAGTAAGTGTGAAGAAAGCACAATTGTGTTACAGTTCCCATGTACCTGCATCATAGAGTCGTGGTTAAGCACCAAAAGCGCTTTGCTTTAGCAAGAAAAGGCTCAGGACACGGAATAACATGAATTTGTACTCTGTTTTGCTCATTTCAGTATGAGTGTCACAAAAGCATAATAATTCTGAGGGCTTTCTTGAATCTGCATCAGAGAGTCGCTGTAATAAACCAAAACGCTTTGCAGGGCGAGAAACACCAAAGAGGCTCGAGAACATGCTGAATAAGACAAATCAACACATAAAGAGCTCAGGAAACGGGAAAAGTACTCTGATTTACTCATTTCAGTAAGTGTTTGAAAAAAGCACAATGTGTTTCCCTTCCCATGTACCTGCATCATAGAGTCGTGGTTAAGCACCAAAAGCGCTTTGCTTTAAGCGAGAAAAGGCTCAGGACACGGAATTACATGTATTTGTACTCTGTTTTGCTCATTTCAGTATTAGTGTCACAAAAGCATAATAATTCTGCGGTCTTTCTTGAATCTGCATCAGAGAGTCGCTTTAATGAATCAAAACGCTTTGCAAGAAGAGAAACACCAAAAAGGCTCGACAACATGCTGAATGAGAAAAATCAACACCAAAAAGCTCAGGAAACGGGAAAAGTACTCTGATTTACTCATTTCAGTAAATGTGTGAAAAAAGCACAATTGTGTTACAGTTCCCATGTACCTGCATCATAAAGTCGTGGTTAAGCACCAAAAGCGCTTTGCTTTAGCGAGAAAAAAGAAAAAATGTCCTATTATTTGAATCAAACTTTAAACTCTTATTCGCAATTGTCTTCCCTTGAATCTGAAAGTTCCTTTCGTTTTACGGGTCAAATATCACAGCGCAATTATTCTGCGGTCTTTCTTGAATCTGCATCAGAGAGTCGCTGTAATAAACCAAAACGCTTTGCGGGGCGAGAAACACCAAAAAGACTAGACAACATGCTGAATGAGACAAATCAACACCTAAAGAGCTCAGGAAACGGGAAAAGTATTCTGATTTACTCATTTCAGTAAGTGTGAAGAAAGCACAATTGTGTTACAGTTCCCATGTACCTGCATCATAGAGTCGTGGTTAAGCACCAAAAGCGCTTTGCTTTAGCGAAAAAAGGCTCAGGACACGGAATAACATGAATTTGTACTCTGTTTTGCTCATTTCAGTATTAGTGTCACAAAAGCATAATAATTCTGCGGGCTTTCTTGAATCTGCATCAGAGAGTCGCTGTAATAAACCAAAACGCTTTGCAGGGCGAGAAACACCAAAAAGGCTCGAGAACATGCTGAATAAGACAAATCAACACCAAAAAAGCTCAGGAAACCGGAAAAGTACTCTGATTTACTCATTTCAGTAAATGTGTGAAAAAAGCACAATTGTGTTACAGTTCCCATGTACCTGTATCACAGAGTCGTGGTTAAGCAACAAGAGCGCTTTGCTTTAGCGAGAAAAGGCTCTGGACACGAAATTACATGTATTTGTACTCGGTTTTGCTCATTTCAGTATTAGTGTCACAAAAGCATAATAATTCTGCGGTATTACTTGAATCTGCATCAGAGAGTCGCTTTAATGAATCAAAACGCTTTGCAAGAAGAGAAACACCAAAAAGGCTCGACAACATGCTGAATGAGAAAAATCAACACCAAAAAGCTCAGGAAACGGGAAAAGTACTCTGATTTACTCATTTCAGTAAATGTGTGAAAAAAGCACAATTGTGTTACAGTTCCCATGTACCTGCATCATAAAGTCGTGGTTAAGCACCAAAAGCGCTTTGCTTTAGCGAGAAAAGGCTCAGGACACAGAATTACATGTATTTGTACTCTGTTTTGCTCATTTCAGTATTAGTGTCACAAAAGCATAATAATTCTGCGGTCTTTCTTGAATCTGCATCAGAGAGTCGCTTTAATGAATCAAAACGCTTTGCAAGAAGAGAAACACCAAAAAGGCTCGACAACATGCTGAATGAGACAAATCAACACCAAAAAGCTCAGGAAACGGGAAAAGTACTCTGATTTACTCATTTCAGTAAATGTGTGAAAAAAGCACAATTGTGTTACAGTTCCCATGTACCTGCATCATAAAGTCGTGGTTAAGCACCAAAAGCGCTTTGCTTTAGCGAGAAAAGGCTCAGGACACGGAATTACATGTATTAGTACTCTGTTTTGCTCATTTCAGTATTAGTGTCACAAAAGCATAATAATTCTGCGGTCTTTCTTGACTCTGCACCAGAGAGTCGCTGTAATGAACCAAAACGCTTTGTGGGGCGAGAAACACCAAAAAGACTCGACAACAAGCTGAAAAAGACAAATCAACACATAAAGAGCTCAGGAAACGGGAAAAGTACTCTGATTTACTCATTTCAGTAAGTGTTTGAAAAAAGCACAATGTGTTTCCCTTCCCATGTACCTGCATCATAGAGTCGTGGTTAAGCACCAAAAGCGCTTTGCTTTAGCGAGAAAAGGCTCAGGACACGGAATTACATGTATTTGTACTCTGTTTTGCTCATTTCAGTATTAGCGTCACAAAAGCATAATAATTCTGCGGTCTTTCTTGAATCTGCATCAGAGAGTCGCTTTAATGAATCAAAACGCTTTGCAAGAAGAGAAACACCAAAAAGGCTCGACAACATGCTGAATGAGAAAAATCAACACCAAAAAGCTCAGGAAACGGGAAAAGTACTCTGATTTACTCATTTCAGTAAATGTGTGAAAAAAGCACAATTGTGTTACAGTTCCCATGTACCTGCATCATAAAGTCGTGGTTAAGCACCAAAAGCGCTTTGCTTTAGCGAGAAAAAAGAAGAAAATGTCCTATTATTTGAATCAAACTTTAAACTCTTATTCGCAATTGTCTTCCCTTGAATCTGAAAGTTCCTTTCGTTTTACGGGTCAAATATCACAGCGCAATTATTCTGCGGTCTTTCTTGAATCTGCATCAGAGAGTCGCTGTAATAAACCAAAACGCTTTGCGGGGCGAGAAACACCAAAAAGACTAGACAACATGCTGAATGAGACAAATCAACACCTAAAGAGCTCAGGAAACGGGAAAAGTATTCTGATTTACTCATTTCAGTAAGTGTGAAGAAAGCACAATTGTGTAACAGTTCCCATGTACCTGCATCATAGAGTCGTGGTTAAGCACCAAAAGCGCTTTGCTTTAGCAAGAAAAGGCTCAGGACACGGAATAACATGAATTTGTACTCTGTTTTGCTCATTTCAGTATTAGTGTCACAAAAGCATAATAATTCTGCGGTCTTTCTTGAATCTGCATCAGAGAGTCGCTGTAATGAACCAAAACGCTTTGTGGGGCGAGAAACACCAAAAAGACTCGACAACATGCTGAATAAGACAAATCAACACATAAAGAGCTCAGGAAACCGGAAAAGTACTCTGATTCACTCATTTCAGTAAGTGTTTGAAAAAAGCACAATGTGTTTCCCTTCCCATGTACCTGCATCATAGAGTCGTGGTTAAGCACCAAAAGCGCTTTGCTTTAGCGAGAAAAGGCTCAGGACACGGAATTACATGTATTTGTACTCTGTTTTGCTCATTTCAGTATGAGTGTCACAAAAGCATAATAATTCTGCGGTCTTTCTTGAATCTGCATCAGAGAGTCGCTTTAATGAATCAAAACGCTTTGCAAGAAGAGAAACACCAAAAAGGCTCGACAACATGCTGAATGAGAAAAATCAACACCAAAAAGCTCAGGAAACGGGAAAAGTACTCTGATTTACTCATTTCAGTAAATGTGTGAAAAAAGCACAATTGTGTTACAGTTCCCATGTACCTGCATCATAAAGTCGTGGTTAAGCACCAAAAGCGCTTTGCTTTAGCAAGAAAAGGCTCAGGACACGGAATAACATGAATTTGTACTCTGTTTTGCTCATTTCAGTATGAGTGTCACAAAAGCATAATAATTCTGCGGTCTTTCTTGAATCTGCATCAGAGAGTCGCTGTAATAAACCAAAACGCTTTGCAGGGCGAGAAACACCAAAGACGCTCGAGAACATGCTGAATAAGACAAATCAACACATAAAGAGCTCAGGAAACGGGAAAAGTACTCTGATTTACTCATTTCAGTAAGTGTTTGAAAAAAGCACAATGTGTTTCCCTTCCCATGTACCTGCATCATAGAGTCGTGGTTAAGCACCAAAAGCGCTTTGCTTTAGCGAGAAAAGGCTCAGGACACGGAATTACATGTATTTGTACTCTGTTTTGCTCATTTCAGTATTAGTGTCACAAAAGCATAATAATTCTGCGGTCTTTCTTGAATCTGCATCAGAGAGTCGCTTTAATGAATCAAAACGCTTTGCAAGAAGAGAAACACCAAAAAGGCTCGACAACATGCTGAATGAGACAAATCAACACCAAAAAGCTCAGGAAACGGGAAAAGTACTCTGATTTACTCATTTCAGTAAATGTGTGAAAAAAGCACAATTGTGTTACAGTTCCCATGTACCTGCATCATAAAGTCGTGGTTAAGCACCAAAAGCGCTTTGCTTTAGCGAGAAAAAAGAAAAAATGTCCTATTATTTGAATCAAACTTTAAACTCTTATTCGCAATTGTCTTCCCTTGAATCTGAAAGTTCCTTTCGTTTTACGGGTCAAATATCACAGCGCAATTATTCTGCGGTCTTTCTTGAATCTGCATCAGAGAGTCGCTGTAATAAACCAAAACGCTTTGCGGGGCGAGAAACACCAAAAAGACTAGACAACATGCTGAATGAGACAAATCAACACCTAAAGAGCTCAGGAAACGGGAAAAGTATTCTGATTTACTCATTTCAGTAAGTGTGAAGAAAGCAAAATTGTGTTACAGTTCCCATGTACCTGCATCATAGAGTCGTGGTTAAGCACCAAAAGCGCTTTGCTTTAGCAAGAAAAGGCTCAGGACACGGAATAACATGAATTTGTACTCTGTTTTGCTCATTTCAGTATGAGTGTCACAAAAGCATAATAATTCTGAGGGCTTTCTTGAATCTGCATCAGAGAGTCGCTGTAATAAACCAAAACGCTTTGCAGGGCGAGAAACACCAAAGAGGCTCGAAAACATGCTGAATAAGACAAATCAACACATAAAGAGCTCAGGAAACGAGAAAAGTACTCTGATTTACTCATTTCATTAAGTGTTTGAAAAAAGCACAATGTGTTTCCCTTCCCATGTACCTGCATCATAGAGTCGTGGTTAAGCACCAAAAGCGCTTTGCTTTAGCGAGAAAAGGCTCAGGACACGGAATTACATGTATTTGTACTCTGTTTTGCTCATTTCAGTATTAGTGTCACAAAAGCATAATAATTCTGCGGTCTTTCTTGAATCTGCATCAGAGAGTCGCTTTAATGAATCAAAACGCTTTGCAAGAAGAGAAACACCAAAAAGGCTCGACAACATGCTGAATGAGACAAATCAACACCAAAAAGCTCAGGAAACGGGAAAAGTACTCTGATTTACTCATTTCAGTAAATGTGTGAAAAAAGCACAATTGTGTTACAGTTCCCATGTACCTGCATCATAAAGTCGTGGTTAAGCACCAAAAGCGCTTTGCTTTAGCGAGAAAAAAGAAAAAATGTCCTATTATTTGAATCAAACTTTAAACTCTTATTCGCAATTGTCTTCCCTTGAATCTGAAAGTTCCTTTCGTTTTACGGGTCAAATATCACAGCGCAATTATTCTGCGGTCTTTCTTGAATCTGCATCAGAGAGTCGCTGTAATAAACCAAAACGCTTTGCGGGGCGAGAAACACCAAAAAGACTAGACAACATGCTGAATGAGACAAATCAACACATAAAGAGCTCAGGAAACGGGAAAAGTACTCTGATTTACTCATTCAGTAAGTGTGAAGAAAGCACAATTGTGTTACAGTTCCCATGTACCTGCATCATAGAGTCGTGGTTAAGCACCAAAAGCGCTTTGCCTTAGCAAGAAAAGGCTCAGGACACGGAATAACATGAATTTGTACTCTGTTTTGCTCATTTCAGTATGAGTGTCACAAAAGCATAATAATTCTGAGGGCTTTCTTGAATCTGCATCAGAGAGTCGCTGTAATAAACCAAAACGCTTTGCAGGGCGAGAAACACCAAAAAGGCTCGAGAACATGCTGAATAAGACAAATCAACACATAAAGAGCTCAGGAAACGGGAAAAGTACTCTGATTTACTCATTTCAGTAAGTGTTTGAAAAAAGCACAATGTGTTTCCCTTCCCATGTACCTGCATCATAGAGTCGTGGTTAAGCACCAAAAGCGCTTTGCTTTAGCGAGAAAAGGCTCAGGACACGGAATTACATGTATTTGTACTCTGTTTTGCTCATTTCAGTATTAGTGTCACAAAAGCATAATAATTCTGCGGTCTTTCTTGAATCTGCATCAGAGAGTCGCTTTAATGAATCAAAACGCTTTGCAAGAAGAGAAACACCAAAAAGGCTCGACAACATGCTGAATGAGACAAATCAACACCAAAAAGCTCAGGAAACGGGAAAAGTACTCTGATTTACTCATTTCAGTAAATGTGTGAAAAAAGCACAATTGTGTTACAGTTCCCATGTACCTGCATCATAAAGTCGTGGTTAAGCACCAAAAGCGCTTTGCTTTAGCGAGAAAAAAGAAAAAATGTCCTATTATTTGAATCAAACTTTAAACTCTTATTCGCAATTGTCTTCCCTTGAATCTGAAAGTTCCTTTCGTTTTACGGGTCAAATATCACAGCGCAATTATTCTGCGGTCTTTCTTGAATCTGCATCAGAGAGTCGCTGTAATAAACCAAAACGCTTTGCGGGGCGAGAAACACCAAAAAGACTAGACAACATGCTGAATGAGACAAATCAACACCTAAAGAGCTCAGGAAACGGGAAAAGTATTCTGATTTACTCATTTCAGTAAGTGTGAAGAAAGCAAAATTGTGTTACAGTTCCCATGTACCTGCATCATAGAGTCGTGGTTAAGCACCAAAAGCGCTTTGCTTTAGCAAGAAAAGGCTCAGGACACGGAATAACATGAATTTGTACTCTGTTTTGCTCATTTCAGTATGAGTGTCACAAAAGCATAATAATTCTGAGGGCTTTCTTGAATCTGCATCAGAGAGTCGCTGTAATAAACCAAAACGCTTTGCAGGGCGAGAAACACCAAAGAGGCTCGAAAACATGCTGAATAAGACAAATCAACACATAAAGAGCTCAGGAAACGAGAAAAGTACTCTGATTTACTCATTTCATTAAGTGTTTGAAAAAAGCACAATGTGTTTCCCTTCCCATGTACCTGCATCATAGAGTCGTGGTTAAGCACCAAAAGCGCTTTGCTTTAGCGAGAAAAGGCTCAGGACACGGAATTACATGTATTTGTACTCTGTTTTGCTCATTTCAGTATTAGTGTCACAAAAGCATAATAATTCTGCGGTCTTTCTTGAATCTGCATCAGAGAGTCGCTGTAATGAATCAAAACGCTTTGCAAGAAGAGAAACACCAAAAAGGCTCGACAACATGCTGAATGAGACAAATCAACACCAAAAAGCTCAGGAAACGGGAAAAGTACTCTGATTTACTCATTTCAGTAAATGTGTGAAAAAAGCACAATTGTGTTACAGTTCCCATGTACCTGCATCATAAAGTCGTGGTTAAGCACCAAAAGCGCTTTGCTTTAGCGAGAAAAAAGAAAAAATGTCCTATTATTTGAATCAAACTTTAAACTCTTATTCGCAATTGTCTTCCCTTGAATCTGAAAGTTCCTTTCGTTTTACGGGTCAAATATCACAGCGCAATTATTCTGCGGTCTTTCTTGAATCTGCATCAGAGAGTCGCTGTAATAAACCAAAACGCTTTGCGGGGCGAGAAACACCAAAAAGACTAGACAACATGCTGAATGAGACAAATCAACACATAAAGAGCTCAGGAAACGGGAAAAGTACTCTGATTTACTCATTCAGTAAGTGTGAAGAAAGCACAATTGTGTTACAGTTCCCATGTACCTGCATCATAGAGTCGTGGTTAAGCACCAAAAGCGCTTTGCCTTAGCAAGAAAAGGCTCAGGACACGGAATAACATGAATTTGTACTCTGTTTTGCTCATTTCAGTATGAGTGTCACAAAAGCATAATAATTCTGAGGGCTTTCTTGAATCTGCATCAGAGAGTCGCTGTAATAAACCAAAACGCTTTGCAGGGCGAGAAACACCAAAAAGGCTCGAGAACATGCTGAATAAGACAAATCAACACATAAAGAGCTCAGGAAACGGGAAAAGTACTCTGATTTACTCATTTCAGTAAGTGTTTGAAAAAAGCACAATGTGTTTCCCTTCCCATGTACCTGCATCATAGAGTCGTGGTTAAGCACCAAAAGCGCTTTGCTTTAGCGAGAAAAGGCTCAGGACACGGAATTACATGTATTTGTACTCTGTTTTGCTCATTTCAGTATTAGTGTCACAAAAGCATAATAATTCTGCGGTCTTTCTTGAATCTGCATCAGAGAGTCGCTTTAATGAATCAAAACGCTTTGCAAGAAGCGAAACACCAAAAAGGCTCGACAACATGCTGAATGAGAAAAATCAACACCAAAAAGCTCAGGAAACGGGAAAAGTACTCTGATTTACTCATTTCAGTAAATGTGTGAAAAAAGCAAGATTGTGTTACAGTTCCCATGTACCTGCATCATAAAGTCGTGGTTAAGCACCAAAAGCGCTTTGCTTTAGCGAGAAAAAAGAAAAAATGTCCTTTTATTTGAATCAAACTTTAAACTCTTATTCGCAATTGTCTTCCCTTGAATCTGAAAGTTCCTTTCGTTTTACAGGTCAAATATCACAGCGCAATTATTCTGCGGTCTTTCTTGAATCTGCATCAGAGAGACGCTGTAATAAACCAAAACGCTTTGCGGGGCGAGAAACACCAAAAAGACTAGACAACATGCTGAATGAGACAAATCAACACCTAAAGAGCTCAGGAAACGGGAAAAGTATTCTGATTTACTCATTCAGTAAGTGTGAAGAAAGCACAATTGTGTTACAGTTCCCATGTACCTGCATCATAGAGTCGTGGTTAAGCACCAAAAGAGCTTTGCTTCAGCGAGAAAAGGCTCAGGACACGGAATAACATGAATTTGTACTCTGTTTTGCTCATTTCAGTATGAGTGTCACAAAAGCATAATAATTCTGAGGGCTTTCTTGAATCTGCATCAGAGAGTCGCTGTAATAAACCAAAACGCTTTGCAGGGCGAGAAACACCAAAGAGGCTCGAAAACATGCTGAATAAGACAAATCAACACATAAAGAGCTCAGGAAACCGGAAAAGTACTCTGATTCACTCATTTCAGTAAGTGTTTGAAAAAAGCACAATGTGTTTCCCTTCCCATGTACCTGCATCATAGAGTCGTGGTTAAGCACCAAAAGCGCTTTGCTTTAGCGAGAAAAGGCTCAGGACACGGAATTACATGTATTTGTACTCTGTTTTGCTCATTTCAGTATTAGTGTCACAAAAGCATAATAATTCTGCGGTCTTTCTTGAATCTGCATCAGAGAGTCGCTTTAATGAATCAAAACGCTTTGCAAGAAGAGAAACACCAAAAAGGCTCGACAACATGCTGAATGAGAAAAATCAACACCAAAAAGCTCAGGAAACGGGAAAAGTACTCTGATTTACTCATTTCAGTAAATGTGTGAAAAAAGCACAATTGTGTTACAGTTCCCATGTACCTGCATCATAAAGTCGTGGTTAAGCACCAAAAGCGCTTTGCTTTAGCGAGAAAAAAGAAAAAATGTCCTTTTATTTGAATCAAACTTTAAACTCTTATTCGCAATTGTCTTCCCTTGAATCTGAAAGTTCCTTTCGTTTTACGGGTCAAATATCACAGCGCAATTATTCTGCGGTCTTTCTTGAATCTGCATCAGAGAGTCGCTGTAATAAACCAAAACGCTTTGCGGGGCGAGAAACACCAAAAAGACTAGACAACATGCTGAATGAGACAAATCAACACCTAAAGAGCTCAGGAAACGGGAAAAGTATTCTGATTTACTCATTCAGTAAGTGTGAAGAAAGCACAATTGTGTTACAGTTCCCATGTACCTGCATCATAGAGTCGTGGTTAAGCACCAAAAGCGCTTTGCTTTAGCGAGAAAAGGCTCAGGACACGGAATAACATGAATGTGTACTCTGTTTTGCTCATTTCATTATGAGTGTCACAAAAGCATAATAATTCTGCGGTCTTTCTTGAATCTGCATCAGAGAGTCGCTGTAATAAACCAAAACGCTTTGCAGGGCGAGAAACACCAAAGAGGCTCGAGAACATGCTGAATAAGACAAATCAACACATAAAGAGCTCAGGAAACGGGAAAAGTACTCTGATTTACTCATTTCAGTAAATGTGTGAAAAAAGCACAATTGTGTTACAGTTCCCATGTACCTGCATCATAGAGTCGTGGTTAAGCACCAAAAGCACTTTGCTGAAGCGAGAAAAGGCTCAGGACACGGAATTACATGTATTTGTACTCTGTTTTGCTCATTTCAGTATTAGTGTCACAAAAGCATAATAATTCTGCGGTCTTTCTTGAATCTGCATCAGAGCGTCGCTGTAATAAACCAAAACGCTTTGCGGGGCGAGAAACACCAAAAAGACTCGACAACATGCTGAATAAGACAAATCAACACCAAAAGAGCTCAGGAAACGGGAAAAGTACTCTGATTTACTCATTTCAGTAAGTGTGTGACAAAAGCACAATTGTGTTACAGTTCCCATGTACCTGCATCCTAGAGCCGTGGTTAAGCACCAAAAGCGCTTTGCTCCAGCGAGAAAAACATAAAAATGACATATTGTTTGAATCAAACTTTAAACTCTTTTTCGCAATTGTGTTCCCTTGAATCTGAAAGTTCCTTTCGTTTTACGGGTCAAATATCACAGCATTTGCAGGAAAAAGCTGAAGGGGACAGAGAATTCAGAAATGTGCAGTTACCATAGCAAGCACTACAATAACATGCTGGATGCCAAAACAGCACAGAAAAGGCTCAGGACACGGAATTACATGTATTTGTACTCTGTTTTGCTCATTTCAGTATTAGTGTCACAAAAGCATAATAATTCTGCGGTCTTTCTTGAATCTGCATCAGAGAGTTGCTTTAATGAATCAAAACGCTTTGCAAGAAGAGAAACACCAAAAAGGCTCGACAACATGCTGAATGAGAAAAATCAACACCAAAAAGCTCAGGAAACGGGAAAAGTACTCTGATTTACTCATTTCAGTAAATGTGTGAAAAAAGCACAATTGTGTTACAGTTCCCATGTACCTGCATCATAAAGTCGTGGTTAAGCACCAAAAGCGCTTTGCTTTAGCGAGAAAAAAGAAAAAATGTCCTATTATTTGAATCAAACTTTAAACTCTTATTCGCAATTGTCTTCCCTTGAATCTGAAAGTTCCTTTCGTTTTACGGGTCAAATATCACAGCGCAATTATTCTGCGGTCTTTCTTGAATCTGCATCAGAGAGTCGCTGTAATAAACCAAAACGCTTTGCGGGGCGAGAAACACCAAAAAGACTAGACAACATGCTGAATGAGACAAATCAACACATAAAGAGCTCAGGAAACGGGAAAAGTACTCTGATTTACTCATTCAGTAAGTGTGAAGAAAGCACAATTGTGTTAGAGTTCCCATGTACCTGCATCATAGAGTCGTGGTTAAGCACCAAAAGCGCTTTGCCTTAGCAAGAAAAGGCTCAGGACACGGAATAACATGAATTTGTACTCTGTTTTGCTCATTTCAGTATGAGTGTCACAAAAGCATAATAATTCTGAGGGCTTTCTTGAATCTGCATCAGAGAGTCGCTGTAATAAACCAAAACGCTTTGCAGGGCGAGAAACACCAAAAAGGCTCGAGAACATGCTGAATAAGACAAATCAACACATAAAGAGCTCAGGAAACGGGAAAAGTACTCTGATTTACTCATTTCAGTAAGTGTTTGAAAAAAGCACAATGTGTTTCCCTTCCCATGTACCTGCATCATAGAGTCGTGGTTAAGCACCAAAAGCGCTTTGCTTTAGCGAGAAAAGGCTCAGGACACAGAATTACATGTATTTGTACTCTGTTTTGCTCATTTCAGTATTAGTGTCACAAAAGCATAATAATTCTGCGGTCTTTCTTGAATCTGCATCAGAGAGTCGCTTTAATGAATCATAACGCTTTGCAAGAAGAGAAACACCAAAAAGGCTCGACAACATGCTGAATGAGAAAAATCAACACCAAAAAGCTCAGGAAACGGGAAAAGTACTCTGATTTACTCATTTCAGTAAATGTGTGAAAAAAGCAAGATTGTGTTACAGTTCCCATGTACCTGCATCATAAAGTCGTGGTTAAGCACCAAAAGCGCTTTGCTTTAGCGAGAAAAAAGAAAAAATGTCCTTTTATTTGAATCAAACTTTAAACTCTTATTCGCAATTGTCTTCCCTTGAATCTGAAAGTTCCTTTCGTTTTACAGGTCAAATATCACAGCGCAATTATTCTGCGGTCTTTCTTGAATCTGCATCAGAGAGACGCTGTAATAAACCAAAACGCTTTGCGGGGCGAGAAACACCAAAAAGACTAGACAACATGCTGAATGAGACAAATCAACACCTAAAGAGCTCAGGAAACGGGAAAAGTATTCTGATTTACTCATTCAGTAAGTGTGAAGAAAGCACAATTGTGTTACAGTTCCCATGTACCTGCATCATAGAGTCGTGGTTAAGCACCAAAAGAGCTTTGCTTCAGCGAGAAAAGGCTCAGGACACGGAATAACATGAATTTGTACTCTGTTTTGCTCATTTCAGTATGAGTGTCACAAAAGCATAATAATTCTGAGGGCTTTCTTGAATCTGCATCAGAGAGTCGCTGTAATAAACCAAAACGCTTTGCAGGGCGAGAAACACCAAAGAGGCTCGAAAACATGCTGAATAAGACAAATCAACACATAAAGAGCTCAGGAAACCGGAAAAGTACTCTGATTCACTCATTTCAGTAAGTGTTTGAAAAAAGCACAATGTGTTTCCCTTCCCATGTACCTGCATCATAGAGTCGTGGTTAAGCACCAAAAGCGCTTTGCTTTAGCGAGAAAAGGCTCAGGACACGGAATTACATGTATTTGTACTCTGTTTTGCTCATTTCAGTATTAGTGTCACAAAAGCATAATAATTCTGCGGTCTTTCTTGAATCTGCATCAGAGAGTCGCTTTAATGAATCATAACGCTTTGCAAGAAGAGAAACACCAAAAAGGCTCGACAACATGCTGAATGAGAAAAATCAACACCAAAAAGCTCAGGAAACGGGAAAAGTACTCTGATTTACTCATTTCAGTAAATGTGTGAAAAAAGCAAGATTGTGTTACAGTTCCCATGTACCTGCATCATAAAGTCGTGGTTAAGCACCAAAAGCGCTTTGCTTTAGCGAGAAAAAAGAAAAAATGTCCTTTTATTTGAATCAAACTTTAAACTCTTATTCGCAATTGTCTTCCCTTGAATCTGAAAGTTCCTTTCGTTTTACAGGTCAAATATCACAGCGCAATTATTCTGCGGTCTTTCTTGAATCTGCATCAGAGAGACGCTGTAATAAACCAAAACGCTTTGCGGGGCGAGAAACACCAAAAAGACTAGACAACATGCTGAATGAGACAAATCAACACCTAAAGAGCTCAGGAAACGGGAAAAGTATTCTGATTTACTCATTCAGTAAGTGTGAAGAAAGCACAATTGTGTTACAGTTCCCATGTACCTGCATCATAGAGTCGTGGTTAAGCACCAAAAGAGCTTTGCTTCAGCGAGAAAAGGCTCAGGACACGGAATAACATGAATTTGTACTCTGTTTTGCTCATTTCAGTATGAGTGTCACAAAAGCATAATAATTCTGAGGGCTTTCTTGAATCTGCATCAGAGAGTCGCTGTAATAAACCAAAACGCTTTGCAGGGCGAGAAACACCAAAGAGGCTCGAAAACATGCTGAATAAGACAAATCAACACATAAAGAGCTCAGGAAACCGGAAAAGTACTCTGATTCACTCATTTCAGTAAGTGTTTGAAAAAAGCACAATGTGTTTCCCTTCCCATGTACCTGCATCATAGAGTCGTGGTTAAGCACCAAAAGCGCTTTGCTTTAGCGAGAAAAGGCTCAGGACACGGAATTACATGTATTTGTACTCTGTTTTGCTCATTTCAGTATTAGTGTCACAAAAGCATAATAATTCTGCGGTCTTTCTTGAATCTGCATCAGAGAGTCGCTTTAATGAATCAAAACGCTTTGCAAGAAGAGAAACACCAAAAAGGCTCGACAACATGCTGAATGAGAAAAATCAACACCAAAAAGCTCAGGAAACGGGAAAAGTACTCTGATTTACTCATTTCAGTAAATGTGTGAAAAAAGCACAATTGTGTTACAGTTCCCATGTACCTGCATCATAAAGTCGTGGTTAAGCACCAAAAGCGCTTTGCTTTAGCGAGAAAAAAGAAAAAATGTCCTTTTATTTGAATCAAACTTTAAACTCTTATTCGCAATTGTCTTCCCTTGAATCTGAAAGTTCCTTTCGTTTTACGGGTCAAATATCACAGCGCAATTATTCTGCGGTCTTTCTTGAATCTGCATCAGAGAGTCGCTGTAATAAACCAAAACGCTTTGCGGGGCGAGAAACACCAAAAAGACTAGACAACATGCTGAATGAGACAAATCAACACCTAAAGAGCTCAGGAAACGGGAAAAGTATTCTGATTTACTCATTCAGTAAGTGTGAAGAAAGCACAATTGTGTTACAGTTCCCATGTACCTGCATCATAGAGTCGTGGTTAAGCACCAAAAGCGCTTTGCTTTAGCGAGAAAAGGCTCAGGACACGGAATAACATGAATGTGTACTCTGTTTTGCTCATTTCAGTATGAGTGTCACAAAAGCATAATAATTCTGCGGTCTTTCTTGAATCTGCATCAGAGAGTCGCTGTAATAAACCAAAACGCTTTGCAGGGCGAGAAACACCAAAGAGGCTCGAGAACATGCTGAATAAGACAAATCAACACATAAAGAGCTCAGGAAACGGGAAAAGTACTCTGATTTACTCATTTCAGTAAATGTGTGAAAAAAGCACAATTGTGTTACAGTTCCCATGTACCTGCATCATAGAGTCGTGGTTAAGCACCAAAAGCACTTTGCTGAAGCGAGAAAAGGCTCAGGACACGGAATTACATGTATTTGTACTCTGTTTTGCTCATTTCAGTATTAGTGTCACAAAAGCATAATAATTCTGCGGTCTTTCTTGAATCTGCATCAGAGCGTCGCTGTAATAAACCAAAACGCTTTGCGGGGCGAGAAACACCAAAAAGACTCGACAACATGCTGAATAAGACAAATCAACACCAAAAGAGCTCAGGAAACGGGAAAAGTACTCTGATTTACTCATTTCAGTAAGTGTGTGACAAAAGCACAATTGTGTTACAGTTCCCATGTACCTGCATCCTAGAGCCGTGGTTAAGCACCAAAAGCGCTTTGCTCCAGCGAGAAAAACATAAAAATGACATATTGTTTGAATCAAACTTTAAACTCTTTTTCGCAATTGTGTTCCCTTGAATCTGAAAGTTCCTTTCGTTTTACGGGTCAAATATCACAGCATTTGCAGGAAAAAGCTGAAGGGGACAGAGAATTCAGAAATGTGCAGTTACCATAGCAAGCACTACAATAACATGCTGGATGCCAAAACAGCACAGAAAAGGCTCAGGACACGGAATTACATGTATTTGTACTCTGTTTTGCTCATTTCAGTATTAGTGTCACAAAAGCATAATAATTCTGCGGTCTTTCTTGAATCTGCATCAGAGAGTTGCTTTAATGAATCAAAACGCTTTGCAAGAAGAGAAACACCAAAAAGGCTCGACAACATGCTGAATGAGAAAAATCAACACCAAAAAGCTCAGGAAACGGGAAAAGTACTCTGATTTACTCATTTCAGTAAATGTGTGAAAAAAGCACAATTGTGTTACAGTTCCCATGTACCTGCATCATAAAGTCGTGGTTAAGCACCAAAAGCGCTTTGCTTTAGCGAGAAAAAAGAAAAAATGTCCTATTATTTGAATCAAACTTTAAACTCTTATTCGCAATTGTCTTCCCTTGAATCTGAAAGTTCCTTTCGTTTTACGGGTCAAATATCACAGCGCAATTATTCTGCGGTCTTTCTTGAATCTGCATCAGAGAGTCGCTGTAATAAACCAAAACGCTTTGCGGGGCGAGAAACACCAAAAAGACTAGACAACATGCTGAATGAGACAAATCAACACATAAAGAGCTCAGGAAACGGGAAAAGTACTCTGATTTACTCATTCAGTAAGTGTGAAGAAAGCACAATTGTGTTACAGTTCCCATGTACCTGCATCATAGAGTCGTGGTTAAGCACCAAAAGCGCTTTGCCTTAGCAAGAAAAGGCTCAGGACACGGAATAACATGAATTTGTACTCTGTTTTGCTCATTTCAGTATGAGTGTCACAAAAGCATAATAATTCTGAGGGCTTTCTTGAATCTGCATCAGAGAGTCGCTGTAATAAACCAAAACGCTTTGCAGGGCGAGAAACACCAAAAAGGCTCGAGAACATGCTGAATAAGACAAATCAACACATAAAGAGCTCAGGAAACGGGAAAAGTACTCTGATTTACTCATTTCAGTAAGTGTTTGAAAAAAGCACAATGTGTTTCCCTTCCCATGTACCTGCATCATAGTGTCGTGGTTAAGCACCAAAAGCGCTTTGCTTTAGCGAGAAAAGGCTCAGGACACAGAATTACATGTATTTGTACTCTGTTTTGCTCATTTCAGTATTAGTGTCACAAAAGCATAATAATTCTGCGGTCTTTCTTGAATCTGCATCAGAGAGTCGCTTTAATGAATCATAACGCTTTGCAAGAAGAGAAACACCAAAAAGGCTCGACAACATGCTGAATGAGAAAAATCAACACCAAAAAGCTCAGGAAACGGGAAAAGTACTCTGATTTACTCATTTCAGTAAATGTGTGAAAAAAGCACAATTGTGTTACAGTTCCCATGTACCTGCATCATAAAGTCGTGGTTAAGCACCAAAAGCGCTTTGCTTTAGCGAGAAAAAAGAAAAAATGTCCTATTATTTGAATCAAACTTTAAACTCTTATTCGCAATTGTCTTCCCTTGAATCTGAAAGTTCCTTTCGTTTTACGGGTCAAATATCACAGCGCAATTATTCTGCGGTCTTTCTTGAATCTGCATCAGAGAGTCGCTGTAATAAACCAAAACGCTTTGCGGGGCGAGAAACACCAAAAAGACTAGACAACATGCTGAATGAGACAAATCAACACCTAAAGAGCTCAGGAAACGGGAAAAGTATTCTGATTTACTCATTCAGTAAGTGTGAAGAAAGCACAATTGTGTTACAGTTCCCATGTACCTGCATCATAGAGTCGTGGTTAAGCACCAAAAGCGCTTTGCTTTAGCGAGAAAAGGCTCAGGACACGGAATAACATGAATGTGTACTCTGTTTTGCTCATTTCAGTATGAGTGTCACAAAAGCATAATAATTCTGCGGTCTTTCTTGAATCTGCATCAGAGAGTCGCTGTAATAAACCAAAACGCTTTGCAGGGCGAGAAACACCAAAGAGGCTCGAGAACATGCTGAATAAGACAAATCAACACATAAAGAGCTCAGGAAACGGGAAAAGTACTCTGATTTACTCATTTCAGTAAATGTGTGAAAAAAGCACAATTGTGTTACAGTTCCCATGTACCTGCATCATAGAGTCGTGGTTAAGCACCAAAAGCACTTTGCTGAAGCGAGAAAAGGCTCAGGACACGGAATTACATGTATTTGTACTCTGTTTTGCTCATTTCAGTATTAGTGTCACAAAAGCATAATAATTCTGCGGTCTTTCTTGAATCTGCATCAGAGCGTCGCTGTAATAAACCAAAACGCTTTGCGGGGCGAGAAACACCAAAAAGACTCGACAACATGCTGAATAAGACAAATCAACACCAAAAGAGCTCAGGAAACGGGAAAAGTACTCTGATTTACTCATTTCAGTAAGTGTGTGACAAAAGCACAATTGTGTTACAGTTCCCATGTACCTGCATCATAGAGTCGTGGTTAAGCACCAAAAGCGCTTTGCTTCAGCGAGAAAAGGCTCAGGACACGGAATAACATGAATTTGTACTCTGTTTTGCTCATTTCAGTATGAGTGTCACAAAAGCATAATAATTCTGAGGGCTTTCTTGAATCTGCATCAGAGAGTCGCTGTAATAAACCAAAACGCTTTGCAGGGCGAGAAACACCAAAGAGGCTCGAGAACATGCTGAATAAGACAAATCAACACATAAAGAGCTCAGGAAACGGGAAAAGTACTCTGATTTACTCATTTCAGTAAGTGTTTGAAAAAAGCACAATGTGTTTCCCTTCCCATGTACCTGCATCATAGAGTCGTGGTTAAGCACCAAAAGCGCTTTGCTTTAGCGAGAAAAGGCTCAGGACACGGAATTACATGTATTTGTACTCTGTTTTGCTCATTTCAGTATTAGTGTCACAAAAGCATAATAATTCTGCGGTCTTTCTTGAATCTGCATCAGAGAGTCGCTTTAATGAATCAAAACGCTTTGCAAGAAGCGAAACACCAAAAAGGCTCGACAACATGCTGAATGAGAAAAATCAACACCAAAAAGCTCAGGAAACGGGAAAAGTACTCTGATTTACTCATTTCAGTAAATGTGTGAAAAAAGCACAATTGTGTTACAGTTCCCATGTACCTGCATCATAAAGTCGTGGTTAAGCACCAAAAGCGCTTTGCTTTAGCGAGAAAAAAGAAAAAATGTCCTTTTATTTGAATCAAACTTTAAACTCTTATTCGCAATTGTCTTCCCTTGAATCTGAAAGTTCCTTTCGTTTTACAGGTCAAATATCACAGCGCAATTATTCTGCGGTCTTTCTTGAATCTGCATCAGAGAGACGCTGTAATAAACCAAAACGCTTTGCGGGGCGAGAAACACCAAAAAGACTAGACAACATGCTGAATGAGACAAATCAACACCTAAAGAGCTCAGGAAACGGGAAAAGTATTCTGATTTACTCATTCAGTAAGTGTGAAGAAAGCACAATTGTGTTACAGTTCCCATGTACCTGCATCATAGAGTCGTGGTTAAGCACCAAAAGCGCTTTGCTTCAGCGAGAAAAGGCTCAGGACACGGAATAACATGAATTTGTACTCTGTTTTGCTCATTTCAGTATGAGTGTCACAAAAGCATAATAATTCTGAGGGCTTTCTTGAATCTGCATCAGAGAGTCGCTGTAATAAACCAAAACGCTTTGCAGGGCGAGAAACACCAAAGAGGCTCGAAAACATGCTGAATAAGACAAATCAACACATAAAGAGCTCAGGAAACCGGAAAAGTACTCTGATTCACTCATTTCAGTAAGTGTTTGAAAAAAGCACAATGTGTTTCCCTTCCCATGTACCTGCATCATAGAGTCGTGGTTAAGCACCAAAAGCGCTTTGCTTTAGCGAGAAAAGGCTCAGGACACGGAATTACATGTATTTGTACTCTGTTTTGCTCATTTCAGTATTAGTGTCACAAAAGCATAATAATTCTGCGGTCTTTCTTGAATCTGCATCAGAGAGTCGCTTTAATGAATCAAAACGCTTTGCAAGAAGAGAAACACCAAAAAGGCTCGACAACATGCTGAATGAGAAAAATCAACACCAAAAAGCTCAGGAAACGGGAAAAGTACTCTGATTTACTCATTTCAGTAAATGTGTGAAAAAAGCACAATTGTGTTACAGTTCCCATGTACCTGCATCATAAAGTCGTGGTTAAGCACCAAAAGCGCTTTGCTTTAGCAAGAAAAGGCTCAGGACACGGAATAACATGAATTTGTACTCTGTTTTGCTCATTTCAGTATGAGTGTCACAAAAGCATAATAATTCTGCGGTCTTTCTTGAATCTGCATCAGAGAGTCGCTGTAATAAACCAAAACGCTTTGCAGGGCGAGAAACACCAAAGAGGCTCGAGAACATGCTGAATAAGACAAATCAACACATAAAGAGCTCAGGAAACGGGAAAAGTACTCTGATTTACTCATTTCAGTAAGTGTTTGAAAAAAGCACAATGTGTTTCCCTTCCCATGTACCTGCATCATAGAGTCGTGGTTAAGCACCAAAAGCGCTTTGCTTTAGCGAGAAAAGGCTCAGGACACGGAATTACATGTATTTGTACTCTGTTTTGCTCATTTCAGTATTAGTGTCACAAAAGCATAATAATTCTGCGGTCTTTCTTGAATCTGCATCAGAGAGTCGCTTTAATGAATCAAAACGCTTTGCAAGAAGAGAAACACCAAAAAGGCTCGACAACATGCTGAATGAGAAAAATCAACACCAAAAAGCTCAGGAAACGGGAAAAGTACTCTGATTTACTCATTTCAGTAAGTGTTTGAAAAAAGCACAATTGTGTTACAGTTCCCATGTACCTGCATCATAAAGTCGTGGTTAAGCACCAAAAGCGCTTTGCTTTAGCGAGAAAAAAGAAAAAATGTCCTATTATTTGAATCAAACTTTAAACTCTTATTCGCAATTGTCTTCCCTTGAATCTGAAAGTTCCTTTCGTTTTACGGGTCAAATATCACAGCGCAATTATTCTGCGGTCTTTCTTGAATCTGCATCAGAGAGTCGCTGTAATAAACCAAAACGCTTTGCGGGGCGAGAAACACCAAAAAGACTAGACAACATGCTGAATGAGACAAATCAACACCTAAAGAGCTCAGGAAACGGGAAAAGTATTCTGATTTACTCATTTCAGTAAGTGTGAAGAAAGCACAATTGTGTTACAGTTCCCATGTACCTGCATCATAGAGTCGTGGTTAAGCACCAAAAGCGCTTTGCTTTAGCAAGAAAAGGCTCAGGACACGGAATAACATGAATTTGTACTCTGTTTTGCTCATTTCAGTATGAGTGTCACAAAAGCATAATAATTCTGAGGGCTTTCTTGAATCTGCATCAGAGAGTCGCTGTAATAAACCAAAACGCTTTGCAGGGCGAGAAACACCAAAGAGGCTCGAGAACATGCTGAATAAGACAAATCAACACATAAAGAGCTCAGGAAACGGGAAAAGTACTCTGATTTACTCATTTCAGTAAGTGTTTGAAAAAAGCACAATGTGTTTCCCTTCCCATGTACCTGCATCATAGAGTCGTGGTTAAGCACCAAAAGCGCTTTGCTTTAGCGAGAAAAGGCTCAGGACACGGAATTACATGTATTTGTACTCTGTTTTGCTCATTTCAGTATTAGTGTCACAAAAGCATAATAATTCTGCGGTCTTTCTTGAATCTGCATCAGAGAGTCGCTTTAATGAATCAAAACGCTTTGCAAGAAGAGAAACACCAAAAAGGCTCGACAACATGCTGAATGAGAAAAATCAACACCAAAAAGCTCAGGAAACGGGAAAAGTACTCTGATTTACTCATTTCAGTAAATGTGTGAAAAAAGCACAATTGTGTTACAGTTCCCATGTACCTGCATCATAAAGTCGTGGTTAAGCACCAAAAGCGCTTTGCTTTAGCGAGAAAAAAGAAGAAAATGTCCTATTATTTGAATCAAACTTTAAACTCTTATTCGCAATTGTCTTCCCTTGAATCTGAAAGTTCCTTTCGTTTTACGGGTCAAATATCACAGCGCAATTATTCTGCGGTCTTTCTTGAATCTGCATCAGAGAGTCGCTGTAATAAACCAAAACGCTTTGCGGGGCGAGAAACACCAAAAAGACTAGACAACATGCTGAATGAGACAAATCAACACATAAAGAGCTCAGGAAACGGGAAAAGTACTCTGATTTACTCATTCAGTAAGTGTGAAGAAAGCACAATTGTGTTACAGTTCCCATGTACCTGCATCATAGAGTCGTGGTTAAGCACCAAAAGCGCTTTGCCTTAGCAAGAAAAGGCTCAGGACACGGAATAACATGAATTTGTACTCTGTTTTGCTCATTTCAGTATGAGTGTCACAAAAGCATAATAATTCTGAGGGCTTTCTTGAATCTGCATCAGAGAGTCGCTGTAATAAACCAAAACGCTTTGCAGGGCGAGAAACACCAAAAAGGCTCGAGAACATGCTGAATAAGACAAATCAACACATAAAGAGCTCAGGAAACGGGAAAAGTACTCTGATTTACTCATTTCAGTAAGTGTTTGAAAAAAGCACAATGTGTTTCCCTTCCCATGTACCTGCATCATAGAGTCGTGGTTAAGCACCAAAAGCGCTTTGCTTTAGCGAGAAAAGGCTCAGGACACGGAATTACATGTATTTGTACTCTGTTTTGCTCATTTCAGTATTAGTGTCACAAAAGCATAATAATTCTGCGGTCTTTCTTGAATCTGCATCAGAGAGTCGCTTTAATGAATCAAAACGCTTTGCAAGAAGCGAAACACCAAAAAGGCTCGACAACATGCTGAATGAGAAAAATCAACACCAAAAAGCTCAGGAAACGGGAAAAGTACTCTGATTTACTCATTTCAGTAAATGTGTGAAAAAAGCACAATTGTGTTACAGTTCCCATGTACCTGCATCATAAAGTCGTGGTTAAGCACCAAAAGCGCTTTGCTTTAGCGAGAAAAAAGAAAAAATGTCCTTTTATTTGAATCAAACTTTAAACTCTTATTCGCAATTGTCTTCCCTTGAATCTGAAAGTTCCTTTCGTTTTACAGGTCAAATATCACAGCGCAATTATTCTGCGGTCTTTCTTGAATCTGCATCAGAGAGACGCTGTAATAAACCAAAACGCTTTGCGGGGCGAGAAACACCAAAAAGACTAGACAACATGCTGAATGAGACAAATCAACACCTAAAGAGCTCAGGAAACGGGAAAAGTATTCTGATTTACTCATTCAGTAAGTGTGAAGAAAGCACAATTGTGTTACAGTTCCCATGTACCTGCATCATAGAGTCGTGGTTAAGCACCAAAAGCGCTTTGCTTCAGCGAGAAAAGGCTCAGGACACGGAATAACATGAATTTGTACTCTGTTTTGCTCATTTCAGTATGAGTGTCACAAAAGCATAATAATTCTGAGGGCTTTCTTGAATCTGCATCAGAGAGTCGCTGTAATAAACCAAAACGCTTTGCAGGGCGAGAAACACCAAAGAGGCTCGAAAACATGCTGAATAAGACAAATCAACACATAAAGAGCTCAGGAAACCGGAAAAGTACTCTGATTCACTCATTTCAGTAAGTGTTTGAAAAAAGCACAATGTGTTTCCCTTCCCATGTACCTGCATCATAGAGTCGTGGTTAAGCACCAAAAGCGCTTTGCTTTAGCGAGAAAAGGCTCAGGACACGGAATTACATGTATTTGTACTCTGTTTTGCTCATTTCAGTATTAGTGTCACAAAAGCATAATAATTCTGCGGTCTTTCTTGAATCTGCATCAGAGAGTCGCTTTAATGAATCAAAACGCTTTGCAAGAAGAGAAACACCAAAAAGGCTCGACAACATGCTGAATGAGAAAAATCAACACCAAAAAGCTCAGGAAACGGGAAAAGTACTCTGATTTACTCATTTCAGTAAATGTGTGAAAAAAGCACAATTGTGTTACAGTTCCCATGTACCTGCATCATAAAGTCGTGGTTAAGCACCAAAAGCGCTTTGCTTTAGCGAGAAAAAAGAAAAAATGTCCTTTTATTTGAATCAAACTTTAAACTCTTATTCGCAATTGTCTTCCCTTGAATCTGAAAGTTCCTTTCGTTTTACGGGTCAAATATCACAGCGCAATTATTCTGCGGTCTTTCTTGAATCTGCATCAGAGAGTCGCTGTAATAAACCAAAACGCTTTGCGGGGCGAGAAACACCAAAAAGACTAGACAACATGCTGAATGAGACAAATCAACACCTAAAGAGCTCAGGAAACGGGAAAAGTATTCTGATTTACTCATTCAGTAAGTGTGAAGAAAGCACAATTGTGTTACAGTTCCCATGTACCTGCATCATAGAGTCGTGGTTAAGCACCAAAAGCGCTTTGCTTTAGCGAGAAAAGGCTCAGGACACGGAATAACATGAATGTGTACTCTGTTTTGCTCATTTCAGTATGAGTGTCACAAAAGCATAATAATTCTGAGGGCTTTCTTGAATCTGCATCAGAGAGTCGCTGTAATACACCAAAACGCTTTGCAGGGCGAGAAACACCAAAGAGGCTCGAAAACATGCTGAATAAGACAAATCAACACATAAAGAGCTCAGGAAACGAGAAAAGTACTCTGATTTACTCATTTCAGTAAGTGTTTGAAAAAAGCACAATGTGTTTCCCTTCCCATGTACCTGCATCATAGAGTCGTGGTTAAGCACCAAAAGCGCTTTGCTTTAGCGAGAAAAGGCTCAGGACACGGAATTACATGTATTTGTACTCTGTTTTGCTCATTTCAGTATAAGTGTCACAAAAGCATAATAATTCTGCGGTCTTTCTTGAATCTGCATCAGAGAGTCGCTTTAATGAATCAAAACGCTTTGCAAGAAGAGAAACACCAAAAAGGCTCGACAACATGCTGAATGAGAAAAATCAACACCAAAAAGCTCAGGAAACGGGAAAAGTACTCTGATTTACTCATTTCAGTAAATGTGTGAAAAAAGCACAATTGTGTTACAGTTCCCATGTACCTGCATCATAAAGTCGTGGTTAAACACCAAAAGCGCTTTGCTTTAGCGAGAAAAAAGAAAAAATGTCCTATTATTTGAATCAAACTTTAAACTCTTATTCGCAATTGTCTTCCCTTGAATCTGAAAGTTCCTTTCGTTTTACGGGTCAAATATCACAGCGCAATTATTCTGCGGTCTTTCTTGAATCTGCATCAGAGAGTCGCTGTAATAAACCAAAACGCTTTGCGGGGCGAGAAACACCAAAAAGACTAGACAACATGCTGAATGAGACAAATCAACACCTAAAGAGCTCAGGAAACGGGAAAAGTATTCTGATTTACTCATTTCAGTAAGTGTGAAGAAAGCACAATTGTGTTACAGTTCCCATGTACCTGCATCATAGAGTCGTGGTTAAGCACCAAAAGCGCTTTGCTTTAGCAAGAAAAGGCTCAGGACACGGAATAACATGAATTTGTACTCTGTTTTGCTCATTTCAGTATGAGTGTCACAAAAGCATAATAATTCTGAGGGCTTTCTTGAATCTGCATCAGAGAGTCGCTGTAATAAACCAAAACGCTTTGCAGGGCGAGAAACACCAAAGAGGCTCGAGAACATGCTGAATAAGACAAATCAACACATAAAGAGCTCAGGAAACGGGAAAAGTACTCTGATTTACTCATTTCAGTAAGTGTTTGAAAAAAGCACAATGTGTTTCCCTTCCCATGTACCTGCATCATAGAGTCGTGGTTAAGCACCAAAAGCGCTTTGCTTTAGCGAGAAAAGGCTCAGGACACGGAATTACATGTATTTGTACTCTGTTTTGCTCATTTCAGTATTAGTGTCACAAAAGCATAATAATTCTGCGGTCTTTCTTGAATCTGCATCAGAGAGTCGCTTTAATGAATCAAAACGCTTTGCAAGAAGAGAAACACCAAAAAGGCTCGACAACATGCTGAATGAGAAAAATCAACACCTAAAAGCTCAGGAAACGGGAAAAGTACTCTGATTTACTCATTTCAGTAAATGTGTGAAAAAAGCACAATTGTGTTACAGTTCCCATGTACCTGCATCATAAAGTCGTGGTTAAGCACCAAAAGCGCTTTGCTTTAGCGAGAAAAAAGAAGAAAATGTCCTATTATTTGAATCAAACTTTAAACTCTTATTCGCAATTGTCTTCCCTTGAATCTGAAAGTTCCTTTCGTTTTACGGGTCAAATATCACAGCGCAATTATTCTGCGGTCTTTCTTGAATCTGCATCAGAGAGTCGCTGTAATAAACCAAAACGCTTTGCGGGGCGAGAAACACCAAAAAGACTAGACAACATGCTGAATGAGACAAATCAACACATAAAGAGCTCAGGAAACGGGAAAAGTACTCTGATTTACTCATTCAGTAAGTGTGAAGAAAGCACAATTGTGTTACAGTTCCCATGTACCTGCATCATAGAGTCGTGGTTAAGCACCAAAAGCGCTTTGCCTTAGCAAGAAAAGGCTCAGGACACGGAATAACATGAATTTGTACTCTGTTTTGCTCATTTCAGTATGAGTGTCACAAAAGCATAATAATTCTGAGGGCTTTCTTGAATCTGCATCAGAGAGTCGCTGTAATAAACCAAAACGCTTTGCAGGGCGAGAAACACCAAAAAGGCTCGAGAACATGCTGAATAAGACAAATCAACACATAAAGAGCTCAGGAAACGGGAAAAGTACTCTGATTTACTCATTTCAGTAAGTGTTTGAAAAAAGCACAATGTGTTTCCCTTCCCATGTACCTGCATCATAGAGTCGTGGTTAAGCACCAAAAGCGCTTTGCTTTAGCGAGAAAAGGCTCAGGACACGGAATTACATGTATTTGTACTCTGTTTTGCTCATTTCAGTATTAGTGTCACAAAAGCATAATAATTCTGCGGTCTTTCTTGAATCTGCATCAGAGAGTCGCTTTAATGAATCAAAACGCTTTGCAAGAAGCGAAACACCAAAAAGGCTCGACAACATGCTGAATGAGAAAAATCAACACCAAAAAGCTCAGGAAACGGGAAAAGTACTCTGATTTACTCATTTCAGTAAATGTGTGAAAAAAGCACAATTGTGTTACAGTTCCCATGTACCTGCATCATAAAGTCGTGGTTAAGCACCAAAAGCGCTTTGCTTTAGCGAGAAAAAAGAAAAAATGTCCTTTTATTTGAATCAAACTTTAAACTCTTATTCGCAATTGTCTTCCCTTGAATCTGAAAGTTCCTTTCGTTTTACAGGTCAAATATCACAGCGCAATTATTCTGCGGTCTTTCTTGAATCTGCATCAGAGAGACGCTGTAATAAACCAAAACGCTTTGCGGGGCGAGAAACACCAAAAAGACTAGACAACATGCTGAATGAGACAAATCAACACCTAAAGAGCTCAGGAAACGGGAAAAGTATTCTGATTTACTCATTCAGTAAGTGTGAAGAAAGCACAATTGTGTTACAGTTCCCATGTACCTGCATCATAGAGTCGTGGTTAAGCACCAAAAGCGCTTTGCTTCAGCGAGAAAAGGCTCAGGACACGGAATAACATGAATTTGTACTCTGTTTTGCTCATTTCAGTATGAGTGTCACAAAAGCATAATAATTCTGAGGGCTTTCTTGAATCTGCATCAGAGAGTCGCTGTAATAAACCAAAACGCTTTGCAGGGCGAGAAACACCAAAGAGGCTCGAAAACATGCTGAATAAGACAAATCAACACATAAAGAGCTCAGGAAACCGGAAAAGTACTCTGATTCACTCATTTCAGTAAGTGTTTGAAAAAAGCACAATGTGTTTCCCTTCCCATGTACCTGCATCATAGAGTCGTGGTTAAGCACCAAAAGCGCTTTGCTTTAGCGAGAAAAGGCTCAGGACACGGAATTACATGTATTTGTACTCTGTTTTGCTCATTTCAGTATTAGTGTCACAAAAGCATAATAATTCTGCGGTCTTTCTTGAATCTGCATCAGAGAGTCGCTTTAATGAATCAAAACGCTTTGCAAGAAGAGAAACACCAAAAAGGCTCGACAACATGCTGAATGAGAAAAATCAACACCAAAAAGCTCAGGAAACGGGAAAAGTACTCTGATTTACTCATTTCAGTAAATGTGTGAAAAAAGCACAATTGTGTTACAGTTCCCATGTACCTGCATCATAAAGTCGTGGTTAAGCACCAAAAGCGCTTTGCTTTAGCGAGAAAAAAGAAAAAATGTCCTTTTATTTGAATCAAACTTTAAACTCTTATTCGCAATTGTCTTCCCTTGAATCTGAAAGTTCCTTTCGTTTTACGGGTCAAATATCACAGCGCAATTATTCTGCGGTCTTTCTTGAATCTGCATCAGAGAGTCGCTGTAATAAACCAAAACGCTTTGCGGGGCGAGAAACACCAAAAAGACTAGACAACATGCTGAATGAGACAAATCAACACCTAAAGAGCTCAGGAAACGGGAAAAGTATTCTGATTTACTCATTCAGTAAGTGTGAAGAAAGCACAATTGTGTTACAGTTCCCATGTACCTGCATCATAGAGTCGTGGTTAAGCACCAAAAGCGCTTTGCTTTAGCGAGAAAAGGCTCAGGACACGGAATAACATGAATGTGTACTCTGTTTTGCTCATTTCAGTATGAGTGTCACAAAAGCATAATAATTCTGAGGGCTTTCTTGAATCTGCATCAGAGAGTCGCTGTAATACACCAAAACGCTTTGCAGGGCGAGAAACACCAAAGAGGCTCGAAAACATGCTGAATAAGACAAATCAACACATAAAGAGCTCAGGAAACGAGAAAAGTACTCTGATTTACTCATTTCAGTAAGTGTTTGAAAAAAGCACAATGTGTTTCCCTTCCCATGTACCTGCATCATAGAGTCGTGGTTAAGCACCAAAAGCGCTTTGCTTTAGCGAGAAAAGGCTCAGGACACGGAATTACATGTATTTGTACTCTGTTTTGCTCATTTCAGTATAAGTGTCACAAAAGCATAATAATTCTGCGGTCTTTCTTGAATCTGCATCAGAGAGTCGCTTTAATGAATCAAAACGCTTTGCAAGAAGAGAAACACCAAAAAGGCTCGACAACATGCTGAATGAGAAAAATCAACACCAAAAAGCTCAGGAAACGGGAAAAGTACTCTGATTTACTCATTTCAGTAAATGTGTGAAAAAAGCACAATTGTGTTACAGTTCCCATGTACCTGCATCATAAAGTCGTGGTTAAACACCAAAAGCGCTTTGCTTTAGCGAGAAAAAAGAAAAAATGTCCTATTATTTGAATCAAACTTTAAACTCTTATTCGCAATTGTCTTCCCTTGAATCTGAAAGTTCCTTTCGTTTTACGGGTCAAATATCACAGCGCAATTATTCTGCGGTCTTTCTTGAATCTGCATCAGAGAGTCGCTGTAATAAACCAAAACGCTTTGCGGGGCGAGAAACACCAAAAAGACTAGACAACATGCTGAATGAGACAAATCAACACCTAAAGAGCTCAGGAAACGGGAAAAGTATTCTGATTTACTCATTTCAGTAAGTGTGAAGAAAGCACAATTGTGTTACAGTTCCCATGTACCTGCATCATAGAGTCGTGGTTAAGCACCAAAAGCGCTTTGCTTTAGCAAGAAAAGGCTCAGGACACGGAATAACATGAATTTGTACTCTGTTTTGCTCATTTCAGTATGAGTGTCACAAAAGCATAATAATTCTGAGGGCTTTCTTGAATCTGCATCAGAGAGTCGCTGTAATAAACCAAAACGCTTTGCAGGGCGAGAAACACCAAAGAGGCTCGAGAACATGCTGAATAAGACAAATCAACACATAAAGAGCTCAGGAAACGGGAAAAGTACTCTGATTTACTCATTTCAGTAAGTGTTTGAAAAAAGCACAATGTGTTTCCCTTCCCATGTACCTGCATCATAGAGTCGTGGTTAAGCACCAAAAGCGCTTTGCTTTAAGCGAGAAAAGGCTCAGGACACGGAATTACATGTATTTGTACTCTGTTTTGCTCATTTCAGTATTAGTGTCACAAAAGCATAATAATTCTGCGGTCTTTCTTGAATCTGCATCAGAGAGTCGCTTTAATGAATCAAAACGCTTTGCAAGAAGAGAAACACCAAAAAGGCTCGACAACATGCTGAATGAGAAAAATCAACACCAAAAAGCTCAGGAAACGGGAAAAGTACTCTGATTTACTCATTTCAGTAAATGTGTGAAAAAAGCACAATTGTGTTACAGTTCCCATGTACCTGCATCATAAAGTCGTGGTTAAGCACCAAAAGCGCTTTGCTTTAGCGAGAAAAAAGAAAAAATGTCCTATTATTTGAATCAAACTTTAAACTCTTATTCGCAATTGTCTTCCCTTGAATCTGAAAGTTCCTTTCGTTTTACGGGTCAAATATCACAGCGCAATTATTCTGCGGTCTTTCTTGAATCTGCATCAGAGAGTCGCTGTAATAAACCAAAACGCTTTGCGGGGCGAGAAACACCAAAAAGACTAGACAACATGCTGAATGAGACAAATCAACACCTAAAGAGCTCAGGAAACGGGAAAAGTATTCTGATTTACTCATTTCAGTAAGTGTGAAGAAAGCACAATTGTGTTACAGTTCCCATGTACCTGCATCATAGAGTCGTGGTTAAGCACCAAAAGCGCTTTGCTTTAGCAAGAAAAGGCTCAGGACACGGAATAACATGAATTTGTACTCTGTTTTGCTCATTTCAGTATGAGTGTCACAAAAGCATAATAATTCTGAGGGCTTTCTTGAATCTGCATCAGAGAGTCGCTGTAATAAACCAAAACGCTTTGCAGGGCGAGAAACACCAAAGAGGCTCGAGAACATGCTGAATAATACAAATCAACACATAAAGAGCTCAGGAAACGGGAAAAGTACTCTGATTTACTCATTTCAGTAAGTGTTTGAAAAAAGCACAATGTGTTTCCCTTCCCATGTACCTGCATCATAGAGTCGTGGTTAAGCACCAAAAGCGCTTTGCTTTAGCGAGAAAAGGCTCAGGACACGGAATTACATGTATTTGTACTCTGTTTTGCTCATTTCAGTATTAGTGTCACAAAAGCATAATAATTCTGCGGTCTTTCTTGAATCTGCATCAGAGAGTCGCTTTAATGAATCAAAACGCTTTGCAAGAAGCGAAACACCAAAAAGGCTCGACAACATGCTGAATGAGAAAAATCAACACCAAAAAGCTCAGGAAACGGGAAAAGTACTCTGATTTACTCATTTCAGTAAATGTGTGAAAAAAGCACAATTGTGTTACAGTTCCCATGTACCTGCATCATAAAGTCGTGGTTAAGCACCAAAAGCGCTTTGCTTTAGCGAGAAAAAAGAAAAAATGTCCTATTATTTGAATCAAACTTTAAACTCTTATTCGCAATTGTCTTCCCTTGAATCTGAAAGTTCCTTTCGTTTTACGGGTCAAATATCACAGCGCAATTATTCTGCGGTCTTTCTTGAATCTGCATCAGAGAGTCGCTGTAATAAACCAAAACGCTTTGCGGGGCGAGAAACACCAAAAAGACTAGACAACATGCTGAATGAGACAAATCAACACCTAAAGAGCTCAGGAAACGGGAAAAGTATTCTGATTTACTCATTCAGTAAGTGTGAAGAAAGCACAATTGTGTTACAGTTCCCATGTACCTGCATCATAGAGTCGTGGTTAAGCACCAAAAGCGCTTTGCTTTAGCGAGAAAAGGCTCAGGACACGGAATAACATGAATGAGTACTCTGTTTTGCTCATTTCAGTATGAGTGTCACAAAAGCATAATAATTCTGAGGGCTTTCTTGAATCTGCATCAGAGAGTCGCTGTAATAAACCAAAACGCTTTGCAGGGCGAGAAACACCAAAGAGGCTCGAAAACATGCTGAATAAGACAAATCAACACATAAAGAGCTCAGGAAACGAGAAAAGTACTCTGATTTACTCATTTCAGTAAGTGTTTGAAAAAAGCACAATGTGTTTCCCTTCCCATGTACCTGCATCATAGAGTCGTGGTTAAGCACCAAAAGCGCTTTGCTTTAGCGAGAAAAGGCTCAGGACACGGAATTACATGTATTTGTACTCTGTTTTGCTCATTTCAGTATTAGTGTCACAAAAGCATAATAATTCTGCGGTCTTTCTTGAATCTGCATCAGAGAGTCGCTTTAATGAATCAAAACGCTTTGCAAGAAGAGAAACACCAAAAAGGCTCGACAACATGCTGAATGAGAAAAATCAACACATAAAGAGCTCAGGAAACGGGAAAAGTACTCTGATTTACTCATTTCAGTAAATGTGTGAAAAAAGCACAATTGTGTTACAGTTCCCATGTACCTGCATCATAAAGTCGTGGTTAAGCACCAAAAGCGCTTTGCTTTAGCGAGAAAAAAGAAAAAATGTCCTATTATTTGAATCAAACTTTAAACTCTTATTCGCAATTGTCTTCCCTTGAATCTGAAAGTTCCTTTCGTTTTACGGGTCAAATATCACAGCGCAATTATTCTGCGGTCTTTCTTGAATCTGCATCAGAGAGTCGCTGTAATAAACCAAAACGCTTTGCGGGGCGAGAAACACCAAAAAGACTAGACAACATGCTGATTGAGACAAATCAACACATAAAGAGCTCAGGAAACGGGAAAAGTACTCTGATTTACTCATTCAGTGAGTGTGAAGAAAGCACAATTGTGTTACAGTTCCCATGTACCTGCATCATAGAGTCGTGGTTAAGCACCAAAAGCGCTTTGCCTTAGCAAGAAAAGGCTCAGGACACGGAATAACATGAATTTGTACTCTGTTTTGCTCATTTCAGTATGAGTGTCACAAAAGCATAATAATTCTGAGGGCTTTCTTGAATCTGCATCAGAGAGTCGCTGTAATAAACCAAAACGCTTTGCAGGGCGAGAAACACCAAAAAGGCTCGAGAACATGCTGAATAAGACAAATCAACACATAAA